>NW_015151207.1:364880-380093 GCF_000732505.1 Cyprinodon variegatus
GATATTTTGAAACTAGGAAGTATTAGGCCAATTACGTTTTAAATGAAGATGGAAAAGTAAGAGGATAAAGAACGGTTAGATCCCCAGATAACTGACGTTTCTACACTTTTTAAATGGCTAACTTTCTCCTCGGCATTTGTTCAAAGGTCCTTTCCCAGAAAAGGAAAAACAAAAGAAAATCCTAGTTATGACTAAGCACACATTTTTTTAATCTCTCTCCAAAGCCCACACTTCAACTAGTCATTACATCCCTGCTGAATGTCCTGATTTATTACATCTCCAAATTTCACAATCTGAGTTTACAAATTGGTCTCCTCAAAAATGCACGAACATGCCCAAGAAGCCCCATATTAGTCGCAAATGCATTCCTGATGTTGCAACATGAGAGAGTGTGGGCATGATCATGTCGCTGCTTATTAAGAGAGATGCCATGTTTTACGACCTGCAATACTGTTACTAATTTGGGGACACCTGATACGGTGCATTTTCTTTAAAGGCACACAAACACTCAAAAGCCACATCTTTTCCCATGCCATGTCTTTTTGGGGCAATTTGCTTGCCTTAAGGTGACATGCAGGCTCGGATCTCTGGCTGAACTGGCTAAGCATCTCTTCTAACAATGAAATGGAACAGGCCGTCATGACAAGACTCTCATAAAGAGGTATATACGGGCTAGTCGTTTATTTTCACATCTTGAAAAATAATCACTTCCTTCTGGATGTATTTATGAGGATAAAGAGGTCTCTACTTTCACGGCTGTACATCATACAAAAAAAAGACACATACAATCCAGCTAACCTGAGTCTCTGACTTTGGAAAAGGCCAAGCCTGAAAGGACAATCTGCTTACCTTGTTGAAGGATATTTTTTCTGTGGCCATTAAACCCTCACACAGTTTAAAAGAGCTAAAAGAAAACTTTAATAACTGTAAGGCATGACTGACATCCAGATAGAAGACAAGAGAGCAGTGCATTATGTTGTTTCAGCTCAGAGCTCTATACAAACAATAATAACATCAGAGAAAGAATCCTCTCCTGCAGAGAAAGCCTATACAAGATTTGCTGTACAGAGAGAGAGCTGCTCCCGACGCAGAGTTAAAGTCCAAGGAAACAGAGGTGAGTTCAGTTCAGCTCTTTTGTGTTTACAGCAGATTCCGTGAAAAAGCTCTTTCTGACTGGAATGAATGGAGGTGGAATAAGGCCAAAGTTATTCGACATCAAGCAGAATGCAATCACTTCTTTGGAACACCTCTGAACAGAAATGTCTGCGCCAAATCAAAGGAGAAACTAGAAATGTTTCAAAGGATGTCTGACAATAAATCTTAACTAATTGCTAAATTGTGTTTCTGTTGGTTTTGTCTGTCTGTTTATAATTTATTTAAATATAAAGCAAATGTGTCTTCATTTTTTATATTTATTTACCTCATCTTTTTGTGTAATAGTAGAAAATTGTACGTGTGATCTTCAACCTCAAACCCAGAAATGGTTGAAAGGAAGTTAGAGTTGTCAAGTATGTAGAAACATTATTAATAGTGGGAAATAACACCTTTAAGTTTGAAACTAAGAGGTTGGATCTTTTTTTTTTCCAATTCTAAAAACAAGAAGAAGAGGACCCATAAAAGTCAGTGGTCCAAATACAGTATGATTAGAAGAAAAACGGCTTTACAGTTACTGTAAAAAGAAAATACATCTAATAACTATCACTATTAAATAAATAATCTACCTATCAATCCAACATGATTTCTTTTCTTTTCCAGTCGATTGACCAGTTATGCATTCGAGAAAGACAGGAGTTTCACCTAATTTCACCTAATTTTCACCTAATTTTTTATCAATTTCTATCAAAAAGAAGACATTTCTCATGCTGCTTAAAAGAAAAATTCCCAGGATGTATTAATACTGGTAAAATAACTTTTGGCACTTGCTCACAAGAATAAATCACAAACAGTATTTATACAAACATAAAGACAAAAGGCAAAAACAAGCAATCTAATTTTGCTGATCAGAATAAAATATTTTTAGCTTTAAAATAATGAAACTCAATTTTTAACCACTTAAGACCCTATAGGTAGAAGAGATATTTTCTTATATAATATCTGTTTTTCTATCAAATGAATCCTCCCAGTAGGTTTCTTGTCCTTGAATATCATTGTGCACTAAAATAAACACTCCTGCTTTAGTCTCCTCTCCTTCCAGGTGTAACACACTGTTGGTCCCATGCTTCAATGCCTCACCGCCATCTGCTGTAGCCTTGGAATACTAGAACATCCTGCCTTGGGTTGGTGTTGGGAGATCACTTCTAAGACATGCAGCAACATTTTCTCTTGGCTTTGATGCTTCCGGCTGCAGACCATGCTTGGTCTGAAATGGATCAGTGAAAGGTTGAGGTAGTTTTTGTAAAATCTCCCAATCTGTGATAATGTATAAGACAGAACGCCTTTTGTAAAGAAGTCAAGACTTATGTTAATAAAGAGCATTTATCCTAACAACGGTGCAGGAGCAACTGATCTGGAGGTCCGAGAGGAGGTTTTGAGTTCTAAATCAAGCTTCTAAATCTTTCAACTAGGATGTTTAGATATAAGATAATTAAATACAGCATTGCATACTTACACTGATGTTGTTGTTTTGTTGGCCAGTTTCGGCTTCCTAAAGGCAAAATACCCCCAAAAAATCGGAAGCGCACAAAAAAACAACAAAAAATAAATAAATCAAACCGACAAAGCCAACAAAATGTGCTAAGAATATGTTCTGTGAATTATAAAACAATATTAGATAACATTTGGAAGCTGAGTGTTGACATGACATAGCAGTAGATGAATGTTATGTAAAGTGTAGCACAGTCTAAATCTCAATTCAATTTAATACAGTTCAGTTTATTTTTATAGCGCCAATTAACAACGCACGTCATCTCAAGGCAATTTATAATTCAACCAGATCATACAGTAAAATTGAACTCAGCCTCCAATGTACAGTGGCATGCACAGAAAAAGCATTTAAATATGTACCTGACCATCATTTGAAACAGAATAAAAAAAAAACACCTAATACTTTGTAATCAACTCTCTCAAAATGTACAACTTACACTCAATAGCCACTTTTTGAGGTACACTTTGCTTAACCAGGGTGGACCCTCTTTTGCCTTCAGAGCTGCTTTAATCCTGCTTGGCATCGATTTGACATGATGCTGGAAACACTCCTTAGAGAATTTGGTCTATATTGGCATGATGGCATCACTCAGGTGCTGCAGACAGATCCATGATGCAAAGTTACTGTTCCACCACATCCTAAATGTGCTATATTGGCCTGAGCTCTGGTGACAATATGAGGGCAGGGAATTCATTGTCATGTTCAAGAAACCAGTCTGAGATGATTTGCACTTTATGATATGCCATGTTATCCTGCTGAAAGCAGCCATCAGAATAGGGATGCACTATGGTTATAAAAGGTTGGACATGATCAGTAAAAATACTCAGGCTGGCTGTGAAATTGAGACGATGCTCAATTGTTACAAAGGGGCCAAAAGGGTTCCAAAAAAATATCCCCCACAGCTTTACACCACAACCAGCAGCCTAAACCATTGATACTAGTCAGGAAGGATCCATCCGGTCATGTTGTTGATGCCAAATTTTGACCCTAACATCCTCATCTCGAAGCACAAATTGAGACTCATCAGACCAGGCAACGTTTTTCTAAGCTTCTACTGTTTAGTTTTAGTCAGTCTGTGAGATTTCTAGCCTCAAATTTGTAGCTGACAGGGTTGACAGCCAGTATGGTTTTCTGCTGCTGTAGCCAATCTGTATCAAGGTGTTGTACATTTAGAGATGATCTTCTGCATGTCTCGGGGATAACAAGTGGTTATTGGTCATTGCATTGCATTTAGTAAGGCATTTTCACCCACAGAACTACTGCTCACTGCATAGTTTGTCTTTTTCAGACCATTCTCTGTAAACCCTAGAGATTGTTACACATGAAAAACCCAGTAGATCAGCAGGTTCTGTCATATTAAGACCAGCCCTCTGGTTACAACAACCATGCCATGTTCGAAGTAACTTAAATTACCTTTCTTCCCCATTCCAATGCTCAGTTGGACTGCAGCAGATCATCTTTAGCATGTCTGCACACCTAAATGCATTGAGTTGCTGCCATCTGATTGCTGATTTTTGTTAATTTGCGGTAATGAACAGTGGGATAGGTGTATCTAATACAGTGGCTGATGAGTGCATATAGCCAGCTTTCTGTGAACTGTGTTCAGACTGCTCTGAGCAAGAGAAAACTTCAGTTGCTCCTGTAAAAAAGGAGGAATGATGCAACATCTTTTAATCTGAAGCTTATTAAATGCTTTGTCTACCTTGGTAACAGTTACATGCGGAGAAATAATCAAAGCAATCTATTATTTTGAGTATAATATTCCGATGAGAGAAAACCAAGAAACCAGCATGAGTCCAAAAGAGGTGCTGTACCTTCCCTGTTTCCTTGGCATGAGCAAGAGAAAACACAAGATACTTTGCAGAATGATTAAAAAAACACCCCACCTATTGATTTAACATTAACATTAAACAATGCAATGTTTCAGAGCATAGTACCCTGCTGGACAAAGAAGAAATCTGAAAAATACTTCACTTTGTATGAGGTGGGTCATCCAAGAACTGGAGTGTTTACGTGTTACCACAGGATTAGGAAAGGATGGATTTATGCTTCGGCATGGGTTCAACTACTTCACTGTCAAATCCATGCACCAAATGGATATATTCTATCCACCTTTAGGAAAGCAGCCTTTTCAAGTTGATGGATACAGTGAGAGCGAATGGCGTGTGGAGGATTTTCTTCTTTCTTCACTGACCGCTGTGGCTTTGTTTCTTAGTGAGCTTTCTAAGTCTCTGAGGAGCTCGGAGGCATGTGTTTATTCATCAGGAGCCCATTTGTAATAGATCCATATTTCTAAGCAAACCACCAAAGTATTTATTCAATTTATTACAAAAGCACAACCTTTATGAATAATGAAACAATTAGGAAGGAAGCTTGTTGAAATGAAAAAACAAAACAAAAAACGTTAGGATTTTTTTTATACCAGAAAATGAGAGCGTGACTTAGCATGTATTTATAAGATTCAAATTATTTAAATAAATCTCCTTGAACGCATGTATATTTATAGAACTTTAAGTCATTTAGCATTTTACACTGATTAGTTCTCAATATGTTTTTTTGGTGGAGAGGTTTCTCTGAGAATCAGGAGAAAATAGGAGCTTTGCATCAACCGTCTTCTAGAGGAACCCAGCTTTATGTGTCTCTGTGAGCTTGTGAAAAAGTAGAAGAAAATGTCAGTGGAGGGAACGCGGATATATACCATTCCCAGCGGAGCTGTCCAGACTTTAAGAGACAAATGTGCTCCATTCCTTTCCTCCAAATGGCCTTTACAATTGATATATTTCATTCAATATGAACGGCTCACTAACAAACTGTGCCAGTGACCTAAAATGTAGTTAAATTGTTCCTGGAAAAAAATTCGGAAGTGAAAATGAAAGGGATTTTTTTTTTCGCCTGTTTTTAGTCTGTGCTATTGTTACAATGTTTTTTTGCTACCTCTTTAGTGGTACCAAAGCAAAGTTATGAATATAATTTACAGTGTTTATGGTTTGAAATATTTTTTTTAAATACCCCTTAAGCTTTACACTTTTTTTTACATTAAAACCACAAACTTAAACCATGTTATTAGGATTCATGTTATAGATCAACACATAGCAGTTTACGATATGAGGTTGAGAGGTTTTCCAAAATTGAAATTATGGCATCAATTTTTACAGATTCTCTTTTGTTTTGGCACCCCCATATGAAATCTTGTGCAACCAACTGCCTTCAGAAGTTGGAAAACATTGATAAACCAAGAGGTCTGACAAGAAGAGGGAAATGTTGGCCTAGTGGGTTAGAAAACCCGGGTTCGATCCCCACAGCCTGCATTCTGTGTTCCTGAGCAAAATCCTTACCCCACACTGCTCCCCAAGCGCTGCACAATGACAGCCCACTGCTCCCTAAAGGAATGGGTTAAACGCAGAGATACATTTCTCCAATGTGAGATCAATAAAGTTAATTTACAAAGTTCAGTTAGTATAGGGGCAGGGGCCCATGATAACTCTGGAAGAGTTGCAGAGATCATAGACAAGGCATTTCAAAGGTCTGGACAATGACCCTAAACATATAATCACAAGTACAATGAAGGGTGTGGACCAAAGCATAACAATACAGAGTGTCTTAGTGAAAGAAGATTTGAAGACTGAATTGATTATGTGGAGCTATTTAAAACCATATTTTCAGAATGTTATTCGTAAAAAAGAAAAAAGAAAAAGAAAACTAACACAAACTGTAGGGCTGCATGATAGAAATCGATCTAATAGGTGTTTGTTTTTTAAATGTATTGATAGCTATGTTTAATTCTGTTACCCAGTAAAATAAGCAGCGATAATTCATTTCAAATACGGTCATTTTCTGATTTAAAGGTGCAGTTTATTTTATTGCAATATTCAATTCAATTCATATTTAATCAAATTCAGTTTATCTATATAGGGTCGATTGAGAATACATGCCATCTCAAGGCACTTTACAGAGACAATTCAACCAGGTAATACAGTGAGTATGGTTTAAAGTTTTCTATCTAAGAAAAACCAGCATCGACTCATTGACTTGGCAGCAATCCCTCACACCAAGCATGCATGTATGTAATATGTAATTTACTGCCGGTTTACTGTTTTTTCCTCAGCTGATAAAAGGTTAGTCAGGGGTGTGGGCATGGGGACACTCATGGTCTAACAAATATTAATTAAAACCAATTTCAAACGTTTAGTTGTAAAATAATGTAATTTGAAAACGTTTATAGGGTCTGGATGTTTTTGCAAGACCCTGCATCTTGCAGACAGCTTTTAGAGGCTGTGAAAAATAGAACCTCAAAGCTTTTCAAAGCAGTTGGAGTACATGGGGCCAGAAGCGGAGCTGTATGTGAGGCAGGAAGCTGGTGATGGAATTTAGGTTATGACCTATTTTTGTTTGGTTTCACCTTTGTTTGCATGCCATATCTGCACTAGATCCTGCACTGACATTTACTGGGCGCATGATTAATGTGAGTGCCTGTTGTGGGTTTCTTCTCACATGTAGTGTGCTGAGAATGGCTTAATGTGAGGTCAGCGCCACCATGTATCCCTACTGCTCCACGTGGCAAACCTGGTGACATAAAACCTGAAACATCAATGTCCAGCTGCCTTGCAGAACCACAGGACCACTTCCTGTAATTAATCTCTCATTTATCAGTCAGACCCTTCAATGTACCCCTGTTTGGTACAGTGATCGCTAAGATGAGGGCCTCTCCTTTGATTTAGACAATATGCTATTCATCACATTTGCTTCCCACTGATGCCAACTGTAACAGTTTGCTGTGTGAAGGTGCTCCTTTGAGTTAACTCTTATTTTACTTTAATCCAAGATGCAAACCCAAACAGGACGAGAAAGAGCAAAACCTCTCACACGAGAGTCTCTGGAAGTCATTTGCTCTGGGTGTTTGGATCTCACTGAGAGGTGTGAGATGGGAAATGAGAGACAATGTTTAGTGGCTGCAGCTGAGAGGAGATCTATCACTCTTGCCAACTCTCTCCATCGCTCCTCTGGCGCAGATGAGAGCTTTAACCTTGAGGGCATGACAGTGGTGAACATATGCAAGTCATCTGTATAGAATAAATAACAGGACAGTCTTATGACAATACATGCAGTCTCTGTGGGGCTTATTATTGGCAGAGAGTAAATGGCTCTCTGGAGACAGCAGTGTCAAGCCTCTGATTGTCACTAAGGAGATCCAATATTGCCTGTGCTGACTTTCAAACCTAATTATAATCTACAAGCTTTGAAAGAGCAGCTCTGTAATAGCTTAAACACTGAGATTAGTTGTCATTAATGTTCGGACCTGCTAACTGTAGGTCGAAGCTCAACAACCACCTCCCAAGTTTTACTTATTGACCAAGGTGGCAGGAAAATATGTTTCAGAGCTTCTTTGTTGTACTTGGGGTTAAGAGTCGGGTGTGAAAACACTCACACAGTTAAACTTCCAATTCACACATCATTACATGTAAAGGGCAGAGAGCTAGTTAGGAAATGTCTAATAATGTGCTAGTAACGGATCACTGGAAAACAAACTGCTTTTATGCCCTTTCCCCCCCTCCCCCTTTTAGTGAGATATCAGAGCCAGACAGAACTGTTCCAGAAAAATAAAACCCCAACACCAGCTCGATCATTCTCACCACCACGTCAGATCACCTTTCCCAGCGAAGCTACAGATTATGGATCGGCTCATTTCTCGCACACGAGGCGAGGAACAGATGGATTGCACATTAAAAGACCTCAGACCTGCCAGTGACCGTTTATAAGAGTTAGGGAAAAAAAGGTAGGATGGAGGTGACATTCTTTCAAGAAGGAGATAGATTTAAAATGATTTGATTTCTCTATTGCCTCTGAAACTGCATCACAGTTGGAGAGGAATCTTAGAGACAAATATATCCATCTTGACTGGTGTGAGGATACTGATACAGGAACACAAAATAAATATAGGTTTGAGTTCTCACAGCATGGCTTAAAAAGATCAACAATGGTGGGTAATTATATTGCACTGAGAAAAGAATAAATGAGTGTTCATAATTCAATGCTCTGCTCAGCTTGTGTTCATAGGAGATTGCTTCATAAAGTTTTCTTAGGTTTTTCACTTTTTTTTTTACATTTTGTCTCGTTGAAGCTGCAAACTCCAGTAATTTGAATAACCAATGCAATGTACAGTAGATAACTATTGCTGCAAGGCAGCCTTTACACATAACTGCCATGATTAAACAGGGCGATGGAAGAATAGGGCTGTGGTGATGCTTTGATTCAGTTGGGGGAAAAAAGTGGCTGGAGTTAGAGAGTAGCAAAATAGTGACAAAGGTTTTTGCATTATCATGCATTCCAGCCCTAGCTTAGTCAGTCCGGAAGGATGCCGCCTGTAAACATTATTCTTAAGTCTTGGATTCAGGACTCGACCATGACTGGGTTACTCTATATGAATATACTTTGATTTAAACCTGGCTTATACTCCATGCATAAGCCTGGTATTCTGCAGCCACTTTTTTTTTTTAAGATTGGCCTGCAGTTAGCTTAATTCATTTATTATGCGAGAAGCCTTCTGGTTAAGAAAGGCACAAAGCATGACTTTGCCAATGACTTGTTTATTCATTGGAATGTTAAAGATAAAGTGGAAGTGTTATTTTCTACTGCCAAAAGGTATTGCAGGTGGATTCTACTCATTAAACAGGTAAAATAAGGAAACTGGTTACACAGCATCTTTTTAAGAGGTTAAAGGAAGCTGAATACCATCAACTACACCAGGCATCGTCAAAGTCGGCCCTCTGCGACCGCTGTCCTGCAGGTTTTAGAGGTTTCTCTGCTTTAGCACAGCTGATACTGATGATTGCAGTTCAGCAAAAACCTGTTAATCAACTATCAGTGTAAATCAGCTGTGCTGGAGCAGGGAAACCTCTAAGACCTGCAGGACAGTGGGCCTCGAGGACCGACTTTAAGGATGCCTGCACTACACTATTAAATGCTGTTTTGCATTGATCAATAACATAAAGTCAGAATGAAATACTCTGCATTTTTGGTTTTTAACAATGCAAGTTACAGCAGATGCAGTTCTTACAGGGATCATATGCTGGATTGGGTTGTTAAAGAAAAAAAAATCTCCCAGTGCTTAACAGAGATTAATAGTGGGCTTTGTCACAAAGCATATCCATATTAGATGGATGAGAACACTACATTTTATCAGACATCTGTTCAATGCGATCAGTCTCTGACACTCGTCAGACCAAATAAAGCCATGAACTGTTACCAACATTCTGCAGCAACTTGTGGTAGACCTTCATCCAAGAATACCACATAAAACCAAATCAGTCTTGTTAAGCCCTGCTGTCCCTGTGGCTTTTAGCTGGGCCGTTGGAGCTTACAACAGGGATGCTAAAGCCCTTTAAGAGGCTGTGTGGCCTTGGGGTTAAGGTAACAGCTAATTGTCTCACTTCTGCTCTGAAGATATTAGCTGTGAGCTCATGAATCAAGTATGTAGCCCATGCATTGAGGGCACATCCCCTTATTCTCCTCTTGTCGCATGCAGCCTGTGATTTATGACACTGGCCTGCAGAAGTATTGAATTAAACAAAATGGAGGAAAGGAACATCTGGAAAGCTTATTAGGTCAACATCTCTTTTTTTGGACACGTTGATAGTGAGGGCTAGAGCAGGGATGTTGCATCTTTCTCATTGACAATACATATGTGAAGTACAGATCATGCTTTAAGGAGCTTGGGATTAATGGTCCTACTTAAAGCACCAGGTGAGCTAACAAGAGCCCCAAATGAGCCTCTTCAATGTGTTCCTAATGCCTCCCAGATGTAGAGAACTTCAGTCCTGCTGGCGTCCTTGGTTCGAAGCAACTGCCAGCGCCTAATTCAAAAAATGAAAGAGCCTTGATAGGATAAAGTACCCATTCCAAAGCTGCGTGACACGGCCAGTGTAACACAAGTCATTCTAGTCAAGGATAATTGGGTTAAAAAAAAGAAAGAAAAAAAAGGAGCATCAGCAGGGAGTGCGTGAGCACTGTACCTCTGCCTCTGCTCATCTCAGTCTGGTAACAAGAGCACAGAGAGGTGTGTTGAAACACTACCCCGTCACTATTCATCCTCTCCCCCTTGGTGGAACAATGACTAGAGCACGGTCTGCTTTTCATTTAAGAGAATTACCGTCGGGAGGCCAGCAGACGTCTCCCGAGCTGCTCCGTGTGTGTTCTTCTCATCCCTGTGGAGCTGTCTCATTAGCACGGGTTTGGTTTATCATAGCCCCCCATCTCCGTCCTGCCGAAACTTGCAGCCTGCTACATGGAGACCAAAAAATAATGGCTTGTATGGACTGACAAGTCCCCACAAGGAGACCCCAAGTTTCTGCAGCAGAGACTGTTGGCCTTTAACAGGTTGACTGTGAAGCTGAGGCCACTTAAGAACCAGACAGAATGAAAACGCCAGGACGGATTGTTGGGTTGACTAGATAAAAAGGGGAAGCATGGATAAGTCTAATTTATGACCTTCTTGAGCGATGTTGTGACAGTGTATGTAGCCTACAGGAGGAGTTTTTTCAAAGTGGTGCATGACTTCTCTCATTGCTTCTCAATCTACAGCATGACATGTTGTCTTACTGCAGCTATTACTCTCTCCCTCTGTGAAAAATCGTTTACAGCTTAATTATGCAATCATGTGTCGGTTGGCTACTTCCTTTACAGCCATTATGAGTTCAGGCGTCTTCCCACCGGGGAGTGGCTCATATCATTTACATTTCATTAAAAGTGCGCTGCAAGACATCATTGATTTCTCTAGTAAACAAGGAGTTTCCATGATGCAAGCTTATGAGTAGGAGCGAGGGGGACACCCATCAGAAGCTGTCAGGAGCCGACAGAGGACAGGATCCAGACCTGCAGCCAGGAAAGACCAGGCCAGCCAGCTGTCACCTCTCTGACACTGGCTGAGACCATCCATCTGGCTGAGAGGGGCCCACCATGGGTGCAGAAAGACATGCCAGATCCAATTCTATGTGCAAAAGCAATGTGCTCACAGACACAGGAGCAAACATTTACATGCGTGGAGGGACATACATGTAGTCCTTTCTCCTTGGCATCTATGCACAAATGAACTTGAACAATGCGACATGCATGTACTGATTAATCTCCAGCACAATCTGCGGTGCTGTCTACGTGAATCATTCTTTCACTGACTGATCAGAGAAACCAAAGTGACATTCTGCCATCGAGCTAAACAGACACAAATAAACAATTAGAGCATTTGGCTGCAACGCTTGCTTTCACATACAGAAACATAATGTCTCACAAAGTGAACCTAAATATTGGATTTTCCTTTCCATAGATCCATGCATCACTATAGAGTGCATAAATAACCCTTTTGCTGGCAAAAAAGGTTAAATTAATAAAAAGTGTATTCCACTTGCAATGACACATCAGTAAATTTATCTCTTATGGAATTTTTTGCATTTTTGCTCAGATGCAATTAATGTAAGATAAAACGTGCAACATTGGGCAGCCTTAAACAGGTTTTCCTCCAGGATCACCATGAATTTAATTCTATTAATCTTTTCTGTGTATTTCTATTACATAAAATCTTAATAAATACCCTGGAGATTTTGTTTGTTTGAATAAATAACAAAGGGGAATAACATTCTATGTGAGGCTTTAGTGATACAGCCAGAGTCAAACGAGTGGCGATCAGCCTCTCATGACCACCTCCTGATCAGGAATCGTAAGGTCGGGAGAAAATCAAACATGTTTGAAATTAGGTCAGCCGTCTTGAGGTGCTCGTGGACAAATCCTGCGGCTGAAGCAGAGCTACAAGCCGATTTACCAGAAACTCGAGCACTGCGCATGTGCAAACAAGGGAGTTCTTCTTGAATGACGAGTCCGACCAAAGTTATTTCTCGGGGCTGAGTCTGATGTTTGGTTTTTAGATGTACAGTGTAAGCAGGTAGATGGTATCAGAGTGTCGGGTCATACAGTTTGAGAACATGCATCATGACCTGTGAACTTTTAGACCCTGCGGTTTTGTCGTACAGGTTGAGTTCTAGCTGCGTACAGTGTATGCCTGCCTTTAATGTTCTCTACCTCTACTACTACTGTAAAATGCATGGTTGATCTCCAAGTGAGACAGGATGGCAGCAGTAGAAGAGAAACGTTTTCTCCTTTCTGAGTGATTTTTTTTGCTGAGGAGTTACAGATAAACTCAGCCTTAAAAGCATTAGCTTTACACCACAGTGTAGTGGACACAGTAAGCTTACATTGAAATTATTGCAACACTAATATTACAACTATCTTTCAACAATAATCTACATTGATCTAATTTATCTTCTGTACTGATGAATATTCAGCTACATTAGCATGGCAAATGTTTGAAGTGCATCTTTCTCTATGTTTGTAGAACAGATGCAAGATGCACACATTGAATCTAGAGAGAAACTATGTTCAGCAAACTATTAAAGGACAAAATATGTTATTTTTTTCCTCTATTTTTAAAGATTAGTTTTAACCTAAAGTTGATATACATAGCTCAGTATTAGATAAACAGATGTCTGAACCGAGACTTGAGTTAGTAGCATAGGACCGGTTCTATGATATGTAACAAATGAAATGCATTAACCCTTTCACTTTATTTATTAAACTTAACACTAACATTGCTGATAGGTTTTCTTCTTAACAAAGAGGTTTGTGGTTATTTACACTAAAGAATGAGTTTTGCATTTCTAGAGAAGAAAAACTAATAAATTAAATTCAATAACTAACTAACTCACAACACATCAGCTCAAATCACTTTACAATGACAGTTCCATCAAACCATACATTTATATTGGTTAAAGGTTTTTTTTATTAGCTTATTCCATTGAGTGATTGACTTTACAGGATGCTGGAAGAGCATAAGACGACAGTAGACTTGCATATTCGTTAACTTTCCAGCAATCCCAGTGGAGACAAAAAAACCCAACTTTTTTTATAACAGTGAGAAACCTCCAGCAGAATCAGGCTCAGTGTGAACAGCCTTCTGGCCACACCGACTGGTGGCTCAAGAAGACAGAAGCAGACACACAAAAGGAACAGGAGAAGCACTGATCCATAAATACTCTTTATGAAGGAACTAACTTCATAAGCAGCTCCATCTATGATGGAGTTAAGCAGATGACCTCTGAGCTGGTTTTTAGGTCAAGAGGATGAAAGGAAGCATATAAAGTGTATTATCGTAAAAGTTGAGCCCATAGCTATATCTAGAAGACAAACGTATTAAATAATTAAAAACCAGGACAACTATCATCTACAATATGAGGTTGTTGATGGCAGCAGCCTAGCTGATGCTTTCCCCCCAGGATGGCGTCACCATTAAAAGGAGTTCCAGGCCAGATGTAGTTACAATGACAGAGAAAAGCAGAAACAATATTTGCTTAAAAGTTAAACCAACAAATTATCCAAAACTTAAGAATAAAAGTAGAACATAGCAAAGTGAGGAATAGTGAACTTTCTGTCTTCCAGCAGCCAAAGCCTTTAGTAGTACAGCAAGAAGTAGCTCAAGATTCTTTGAGACACACTAACTAAGAGCTTCATGCAAGTTTAAAGATAGAGGCCTCTAAAATTAAAACTGGAAAATAGTTCAACCGGAGAAGAGCCTGAGAAATAAAATGTCTGCCTCCAATCTACTTTAAGAAAATCTAGGAAGCACTGTTTAACCCACAGACTGGGAAAAGTGCTCTGTTAGGTACATAAGGAACAAGCAACATCATTTACAATATGAAACAAAATATAGTAATCTAAATAATAATATTTTCCTATATCATAAATAATGTAATCAATATGAGATGTAGAGTTAAGATGAGAGAGTAAAAAATGAAAAGAAGATCTGGTGGCATGATATTTGCAATTTTACATTTCTTGCAAAAACACTGACCACCATGTTTATCATATATTCTTTTGGCTAAATTGAAAAAGTACAAATTTTTCGTAACACTGTAGGAAAACTGTGGAATATCACAACTTTCCTTTTAACCCTCACGCATTCTTATAGGGTTTCTCCTGGAACCCACTGCTTGCCATTGCCTGCTCTCCGTCTCCGCACATGAGCAATGGTCCCGGGAGGGCTCTTGACTATGTGACTAATTCAAACAGGTCCAGCCTTCCACAGCTTTCATCGCCTTGTACGCTCTGTTGCCTAGCAACCGTGAGAATGACACACAAGTGGAAAAAATTTTCCTTTTCACCTTTTTTTTCCTTTTTTTTACTGTAAAGTGAAGAAAGACAACACTGATGAGAATAGAGAGTGGAATAAAGGCAACAACCAACCGGAGCATGAACATTTAAAAGCAGATGTAATTGTATAAGAGGGGTAGAAAGATATTGGTAAATCTAAAAAATGTATGTATATATCTGCAAAATCTCTTATATTCAACAACAAAAAATACTTAGTTAAGCAAGTTGTGCAAAACAGCAATTAAAAAATAAAAATCATATCGGCTCTATAGTGCCCACACTGCAGATATTTTAGAATCTGTTCTTAAATTACAGCCAAACTTATTTACACAGTAACAAAAAACATTTCAATAAATCAAACGTTACCCGACTCATATCTG
>NW_015151207.1:380293-391151 GCF_000732505.1 Cyprinodon variegatus
AAGTGGAAAAAATTTTCCTTTTCACCTTTTTTTTCCTTTTTTTTACTGTAAAGTGAAGAAAGACAACACTGATGAGAATAGAGAGTGGAAAAAAGGCAACAACCAACCGGAGCATGAACATTTAAAAGCAGATGTAATTGTATAAGAGGGGTAGAAAGATATTGGTAAATCTAAAAAATTTATTTATATATCTGCAAAATCTCTTATATTCAACAACAAAAATACTTAGTTAAGCAAGTTGTGCAAAACAGCAATTAAAAAATAAAAATCATGTTGGCTCTATAGTGCCCACACTGCAGATATTTTAGAATCTGTTCTTAAATTACAGCCAAACTAATTTACACAGTAACAAAAAACAATTCAATAAATCAAATGTTACCCGACGCATATCTGGCTCAATAATCATTAAAAAAACTATTTTCATTAATTTTAGACAGAACTATTCACATACTTGGATTATATTAAACTGCACTTCCAATATTCACCATTGTTCGTGCCAAGTACTTTTTTCCACTGATCACAGAGCAGCCAGCTTGCTTGGACTCGCAATGCATGATGGGATATCCAAGGTCTATGTAGGATATAACAGACCCATCCTTTAAATCGGGAAAAAAGAAGGATGCTTTTGCATAACGACGAGCCTTCCAATGCGAACAGGCCTTCGGAGAACGCATCCCATGAATTCGAATTCAGCCATTGATTGCACTGATTTAGAATGGTTCTTAATTCTTCAACTTTGGCTTGCAGATCTCGTCAGAGATTTTTAGTGGAGCATTTCAGACCAGGAGAAACTACATTCTCTGGTCTGTTTTAAACAAGTTGTTTTTCACCTGACTTGTAATTCCCACGGTGAAACAAGATGGTAGCAGTGGAAATAACTGAAGCAGGAAGTTTGCTTAAATATGAAAAATCTTCTAGAAAACCTCATCCACAGTCCTCTGATATCAACAACTCACTAACAGATAAATTGAAAAACATGTATATATTTGACCTAAATATATCTTTGGACCAAAGAAGCCCATCCAACACAACTGAGCTGAGAAAAAAATTTAAACCATAAGTATAAATATCTGCCTCTCATGTTAAAATATTGACCTGTCATGTGTTTACAGAACTTGTCTAACAAGATGTTTTTTTGTCTCTAATTATGAACAAAGACAAATAAATTTAGATTTCAGGTTAAATATGAAATGTAGCAACATGTGAAAAAAAATGGTGTGAAAATATTAGGTAGCACCACATTTAATAGTCTGCTTAATGTAGAAGCCATGCTATTTGATAATAATTGTCAAACCAAATTTAGGTTAAATGCATATTTTGCTTTTATGAATGAAGTTAACAGACGGGAACTACATGACATTTTAAAAGTACATAACCTGTATTTCAGACTTATAGCTCAAAGATGTTGTCCATCATTAACAGATGTCTATATATTATTTCTCTTTAGCTTGATGCTTCTCTTTAGGCAGAGATGCATCACTGCTCACTAGGAAGCAGTCTGTTTTTCTGGTGAAGTCATTAGGATTTCTTATCTCACTTCTCAGGCGATAGGCAGCAGGGAGCCACGGGAAATGTTACTGACAGCTCAGGGCAGACCCAAGAAGACAGACAGAGGACCAGAGTGGGAGATCAGTGATAATGTCATCTGATGACTTTGCTGAGAGAGCTGTTCCCCTCCGGTGGTCCTACCATCGACCGACTCTCACTCGAAGACGGTGAATTTTGTTTGGCTTTAATCTTCCCATCAGACAACACAAAGCAGGCTATATTCTGCGAGTGTTTTCCATTTTGGGCCCCCAGGAGAATTGTGTCAGGTTGCGCAAGTGCACCAGCACAGATACGTCAGCGTGGCACGTTGACAGGCAGCTTGTTTGAATAAAGAGCTGAAAAAAAAGCTTGAGGCTGCGCAAGTTGACTGCTGAGAATAGCTTTTTACAGAAACTAATGACAACTGAAAACAATAACAAAGTTATTCCCTCCGCTGGTTTGTAGAAACTGTCTGTCGGCGGTGCTGAAAGCATACATTTCAAACTGTTAAAGCTTTATCATTCCTATTTTTTTTGGTTACAGAATTGTTTTACAATGTGTTTTCTTCGAGAATGAAGAATGCTCAAAATCTTGGGTAGGGCTTATCTTTGACAAATGGACTTATCTGGTTTTGTTTTTTCCATACAAAAGAGTGCGAGTGCAGATAATGATAAGTTGTACTCCATGTAAATCATAGAGAAAGGTTTGGTTTTAACATATTTTAAGAGATGTTAAACATTAAAATGCATAAAACATGACAGACCTGTTTTTTTCCCTTGTTTATGCTCCATAACATTTTAGACCAATATTATACATCTTCATGTAAGATTTGACAGCACAAACCAAAAACATAAACCAAAGACTTAATGTGTTATACAAAAGCTGTGTTGCAGAACAAACACAATGCTATTCATATTTTTAAAAAGAAAAATTTGAAATGAATATTAGAGTTATGATGAAGCTCTCAGACATGAAGAAATGTGGAACCGTGGGATTCCGGTCAATTCTTTCAATGTGTGTCACATATAAAAGACTGCCCACCTTTAAATATAGAACATTACAGCTGCTATGAAGAGTGTTATATGAACAATACAGCAATTGATAGACCAATACACAGGAGGATTTTGATGATGAATTTGATGATGAACCCAGGAGCTGTAAGACTTTATAACCATAACTGTTCCCAACAACCTCAATAAGCTCTTACTTCCATGATGATTTTTGCACAGGTTAAGACTTAGCCTGTCTTAGATACCAAAACAGCTTATTCCCACTCCCATTAGACCACTGAATGTTGAATAAAATGAAAAAAATAAATAAAAATAAAATGAAAAAAAAAAAGCTGAATGTTGGAAATCTTGTAAATCATATCTCAGTCTTATGTTTACATTTGATCACCATGTTTACATTTCATCACTGCTGCTCTTTAAGAAATGGAAATGTCTTGAGAGCTGTTTTGAACAAAATTTTATTTTGTATATACCCTGTCTGTACAAAATGACAATAAAGTTTGTCTAAATATAAAGTCTATATAACATGCTGCTGTCATTGTGCACACTATTTTCACTGTATCCATTACGGTAAAAATGTCCACAGCTGTATATTGGGTATTTATTCTCCAGGTACACAGTATTTATATTGTAAAAACACTTTACAGTACAGGATTTTGTTCATTTTGTACTCCTTTAACTCTTCACTATTCTTTTATTTTTATACACTTATCTAAGGTCCACGCTTGTGCGACCACTTTTACTATAATCTTTTGCCTCTGTAACTCCACAATCTCCCCATCGTGGGACAATAAAGGGATTTTCTATTCTCTTCTATTCATATGGAAGCAACACAGTAAATCATGTCTTTTTAGTAGGTGTTATTTTATTAGGACTTACATCAATTGTGATGAAATTACATCCACAATATACAGCATCTCTCATTTACTGTGCTAATGTAACATACATTTTTATTTTTTCTAGGATTAAGCAACCATGTTTCAGACCACACCATATATCCCACATATGCATAAAATGTGATTGGTAACATTTATTTTTACTGAAAGCCACATGACTATGTATGATATAAACAGTCCAGACAGACTAATCAAGTAATGCTTTAGGCGAGATAATGAAGTGGAGAATGAAGTAGAGAATCAAAGTTTTATTTTTACTGAGTGTAGAGTCAACATTATTTGGTTGTTCCTGATACTTTTTCTTACAAGTACAAAAAAAAAAAAAAAAAAAATCAGGATGCAGGTCATTAAAGTAAGACATCAGCAAAGAAAACTTATAATAGGAAGGTTATAAAAATAGACAAAAGCATCAAATACAGAACGAATCAAACCATTACCATATGGATTAAAACAATGATCCAGTGCTTAACATCATCACTAAAAGTGACAGACGCTGAGTGTGAATTATTGCATGAAAGTGATATTTAATGATGAATCACAAATCTGCACTAGGCGAGGAGATAATACTGGAACATTTGCTTGGTTTCAGTCCAATGAAACATGTAACCATGAAAGTAGAGAACAAAAACAACCATAGTTATCGTAATGGTTGACTTTGTGCCAATTTTTTAAAGTAGGTTTTGTGATTATGGAATAATTTCTCCAGGGTGCTGAAATTTGTAATAGGAACACAAAGTACCTTTTTTTGCCAGCAATAAATCTGGATCTCAATAAATCTATAAATCAATGAGTTAAACAAAATTTGAAGGAAGAGGTATTATTTGAACTGATAAACGGGTAACATGTCCTGGGTGTTCACCACCTTTCACCCGTAAGGTGCGGGAACAGGGCACCAACCCACGCCCAAAATAAAGAAAGTTTTAATCTGTAAAGCAACATTTACCATAAGAATGTAAAATTATGCAATGGCCATAAAATTAAAATGATAAAAGTAAAATTCAAGCATCACTAAAATGCAATCATAAGAAGCTATGGTTGATTACACGCTTGCCTATTCCAAAGAGACATTTTTGGTATCCACATAATACTATTAGCTATTGCCTAATAGAGCGGTTACTGCTGCTGTAACCACATGAATCATTAGTGTGATGCTAGCAATTGCTCACCGTTATTAGATTCTCCTTAAGGAAAGATTGCTGCAGGTCAGTGACCCATTTAAAAACCTTTATAAAAATTCAAATAGAGAGCTAGATTTGACTAAATTTCTTGATTACTAGGATCAAAGGGCAGACTGTGCAACTGAATGTAAATATCTGTCTATATGACTGGATTTCACACTTGGTGCATTGTCACTGGATGAATAATCTGCACTGAACTGAATAGAACATTGTGAACATATCCCATGCAAACCTTTTTCACTCTGATTTGACAAATGATACAAGAGGTGTCTGATCCACCAAATAACAATAAAAAACTCAATTATGAGGTAAAGATCACTTTCACATTCTATTAACCAATATATTTTAACTTTGTAAATTGACGAAGAATTGTTGACCGATATATAATTTATATACATTATGATTCTATGTTTTGTCTAAAAGCTGTTAAAACTAAGTTTGCAGAAAACAGTACCTCAAACACAAACCAGTACCTTAGAGCACCCCCTTAGGTCCCACTCTTCTTTTTTTTAACTGTTGTTTCTAAAAAGATATCTTGATTTTTTTGGAACTATGATTAGGTCACTAATCAAGAAATTGGCAATGACATCTGGACAAACGGCATACCTGGATCATGAACTAAGCAATACTGATTATCGCTTCATGTTCGGAGAACATCTTATTCTTACAGTTGATCTATTGGAAACAGGAAAGCAGGATTTCAGTGATTTGACAAGGACTAATTTATGGTGAGTTGACAACAAGGTCAAGGAATTTCCAAAACTGTATCTCTTTTGGAGGTTTTCCCAGATTTCCCTTTGGTAATTATGAGATAAATTGGGTCCAAGAATTAAAAAAACAGAGGTGAACCAGTGATGGTAATTTTTACATATAGGTGCAGGCGAATGTTCATCGTTGCAAGCTTTCATGAAAACAGCATTCCCTGGTGGCTTTTACTTCCTCAAAAGGATAATATGACATACTAAAAAGCAAGAATAAGTCAGGATTGTTTGGAGCAGGAAAACAAAAGATTTGTTGGTCTAGAAAATCTTGGGATCTCAATCTGCTGTGAACATCTTGATGCCAGATACTGCCACACATCTTCAGTTGGTCTAGTGGAGTCCATGCCTCGGTGAATCAGGAATGTTTTGGACGCAAAATATTATAACACACATGTTCATAATGTTATGCTCAATAAATGAGGGTTGTTGAACAAATGTGTTCTTAATCAAGGGCTTTGCCGTTTTATTTACTCCAGTCATTCCGTCTTTCTTTAGGGCAAGCATACATCGGGTCTGCTTCAGGTGTCTCAGAAATGAAATATTCAGGGCAAACCCATAAAGACAAGTAAATATTTGAAAGTTTTTTCTTGACCATAGCGGAAATGTTTACTTATTGACTTCAGTATTGGGGTTTCAGCAGGAAATAATTGTCAAGACAGATGACAGAAAAATATGTCTCAGCCCTTGCCAGGCCACACGCAGAGACTGTAATTAGCTTTAGGCTGTCACAATGTGAAGGAATGCAGTATGATAGTCACGCAAACATGGCTACCAGTGTGCACACCTTCACTCAGCCTGCAGGCCTAACAACCTGTGTTTACATTGTGGTCACCCAAAATGAGGCTGGCAGTAGCAGCATGTTTAAAAAATCCTGTCTTACTCACTTACTGAACAGCAGATAAGAACCTCAAATAAATGTACCTGACTTTATGAGGTATATATAAATTTCTTTATGATCTCAGCATCCATTCGGTTTAATTATAAAGAAATTAGTAATACACAGCAACATTTGAACTATTTTCTAATATGTAGTGCAATGAGATTTTCTGAATTGTTCCTGGCCCATATTCAGCTTATGAGTCGCCAAACCTTCCCTCGCATGCCCCTGTTAAACAATCTGCTTTAAATCATAAAAAGCATCAACTAAGAAAAAAATACATATCAAAAATGAAGTCTTGGTAAAAAAAAACAACAACAACAATTAGAAACATCCAACAATAAAAATAACACAAAAGAAGGTTCCCAAACTAGATTCTTTCTGATCTTTTCATCGACATGTGGTTATCTTGAGTCAGGTTTCTAGAATTTTGTTGTCCTTTAGGTATCATTAGCCCTATGCAGGTATATAGCAATCAAATCTAATGTAGCTAGAAATAACTGTCAAAACTTTGATAAAAAAAAAAAACTTTTTCTCATCCTGTCAACAATAATAAAGCACCTTGGAAATCATGTATTCAGTTTAGATGGGTTCAAGTAATAACATATTATCAAATTACTATTAAAATAGTAAAAACCCTTTTTATAGTAATATCCACCAGTATATGATATTCGGTACATATCCAGCTGTAAATTTAGTTGATAACACATAGTTATCTATATATTATATTAATCTATTAGTAAGATTCTGTTTATAATGGTATTCATCTCTATACTTATTCAGTAGAAACCCAAGTCCTGTATTTATAGAACCATTATTTATCCTGCACTTGCTGCTATTGCACTTCTAGTTAGACCTAAACTGCATTTCGTTGCCTTGTACCTGTATCTGTGCAATGACACTGAAGTTGACTCTAATCTAATCTAATATCAAAGTGCAGGATGCCACATGCTGAGAAGTAGTATTGTTTATATACCTCTGTTCGATATTATTGGACACTTTTGGTTGCATCTTCATTTCATTAGAACATTAGCTACGTATATAATCCTTACTGTAGGTATTTCTCTATGCACTGCATTTCAGTTAGCTGTAAAGCCACTGTGCCACTTTTCCAATTGCAAGACGTTGAAGGACAAAAACTCACCAGTTGACTGCAAAAATAGTTACTGATTATTTTTAAGAGTGAAACAGACTGAAAATAGAAACTAATTCAGGTTTAATTATAGCAGGTGATGCATGATGTCCTATTTGTTAAAGATTATGAATAACTCTTAATTATTTCCTCCTAAAATAAACTCAAGAGTTAAATCTTCTAACTGCATAAAAAAATCCATCATTAATTCGTGCTACTATTTGGATCGTTATTCTGCATTCCCACTGTTTGGTCATCAGGTGGGACCGTATGACGGGACACATTAACATCCAACAAAGCGACTTCTATGCAGCTGTAGGACCAACACCCACACATATAACTTTTGAAACGCTGTCCACTGTGGTGCCCACAATGCGTGAAAATGTACTTAAAGGCCTGACCCAAATTCATAGTAACGAGAATTATTCCTGACAACTGAGATCATACAAATAGCTCTCCCTTCTCGAGCCTACACTCATTTTATCTGTCCCATTTGGAGCACTTATTAGCGATTGTTTCCACTGTGTTGGCTACTCCTATGGCTGTAATAATCTTTCTGCCTTGGGCATGCTGAAGTTTTACATGATGTTGAAATGTTTGCAGAGAAGTAAAGCCATAGAGTCAGGGAAGGGAAAACTACAGTCATAAAAATCATCGCCCAAGAGGGAGACCTTTAGTAAACTATAATATCAATAATAAACAATGTTGGCTATTAGCTCTCAGAGGTAAAATCCCAATGCAAGTCAGGTTTTTAGTAGAGATGGGTCTTAAAAATATTTAACAGCACAGCCACATCGTTATGTTGGCGCCCAGGTTGCACTGTCACAGAAAAGAATGGCCCAGAAATAGCCAAGTAGTTTTATTGAGCGGATATTAATTGATTTGTCCTGACCTACCCAGACCTGGCCTCCCTGGGCTCAACTTCCTCAGCAGAGCTGTGCCAAAGCTCTGTCCTAACTCTGCATAAAAATAAATGAGAAGCCGTGGGGTTGTAGTCTTTAAAGCCAGGGGATATTGTTCGATTTCAAGTCAGCCCTCCAGGAGGCAATTTAAACAACCCAGCATGCTAATAACCCCCTGTATAAAAGGCAATTCTGGAGGGGAGCCCATTCTTCTTTTAGCACTTCTTTTTTTTTTTCCTCTTGCAACAAGGACAAAAGGGGAAAAACAATTTAAAGATGTTCAATCTAGACTAGATCCTAAATAGCACACTCCTATGTTATGCTTCGTGTATTTCAAATCATTCTTTGTACATTAAGAATGACTAAAAATGATTTTTAAATCAGTACAACTGCAGAAGTGCTCTGAGCCTGGGATCTGAGAAGGCAGAGCCTCACAAATAACTGCATATTCCAATAAAGCCACAGTATTTGTTGTGGCCACAGAAATACGATATTGTTCATTCTGTCTGTGTGCCTTGAACCCACAGGGCAGGTGGTAGCAGATCACAGACTTCTCGGTGACTCAGAGGCTAAACTAATCATGCACGACTCTCTCACACGGCCCAACCACTGCCCTCCCAAATCTACACCAGCTTGGCATGCAGTCATATCACAGAACAGTTCAGATGGACGAGCTGCTAGGTTTTTCCTTCTTCTTCTAGGTGGAACTTCTGTTTAGGTGTCCAGGCCATAAATGCTAACTAATCTTAAAGATTAAAGGGGATCATCATATATAAGTAGACAAAAAAGAAATCTGAACATCTTAAAAATTATATCTTAGATCTATCATTTGCCCTCATAATGCAGCTCAACAGCACTTCAACATACAGCCTATAACCCACTATGGCAAATCACATATCTAGATGTTCCAGACATTGAGAAATATTGTTAATAATTTCATATAATGGGACACTTTAACATTTACTTCTTAACATATTGAATTCAAGATGCCTGTATAGAAACTGCAATCATGCATCTTAGTAATTGAGTATTTAAAGGACAAATGTCTAAATGAAGAAGAATAAAACAGCATGCTACAAGTTGTTTAACACTGCCCCCTACTGATGTACAAAAACTACTGCATTTCATTATCCAGGTGTCACGCTTGTGTGCTGTACAGGATATTGATTTGCAGTTTAAAGCACGAGACACCTTATCGTTTTAATGTGTATTTTATTTCAGTAAGAGCTTATTTTATTTTATGTTCTACAAAGTGTTCCCCTTTACAATATAAAGCATTCTGACTTGAATTAAGCCAATAAATGGACAAGTGAAACATAAATTAAAATATCTCGTACATTATGCCAGGTGTTTTTTCATGCCATAATGTGAACTGAAAGAACTCCTCCAAGGGAGCCTTTACCAATGCCAAGTGCATAGCACACTGTAAGTGGACATCTTAAAGAAGCTCACTTTTCTGTGATAAAGAATAATAATGAACTTAAATATTTTCTTTGCATACAATCCTTTGTCTTAAAAATGACTTAAAAAACATTAAATGAATTATAGGCATTTAAGCAAGTGTTGATTCCAAGCATCCTAAAGCAGGGGTAGGCAACATCGGTCCTAGAGTGCCACTGTCCTGTAGCTTTTGCATGCATCCCTTCTTCCTTCAGCACATCTGAATCAGATGAAAGGTTAATGGCAAGGCCTCTGCTAAACTTGCCGACATCCCAAGGAGGTAATTTGACTTTTTGTTGCAGGTTGGAGCTAACCTGACAACAGCCAGATGCATGTGAGTGGAGCTAGGCGGAGCGAGACATGCATCTGGCTGTTGTCAGGTTAGGTTGGAGCAGGGATGCATGCAAAAACTTCAGGACACTGGCCATCCAGGACCACCTAACCCTGGCTTAGACCCAACTGTAGTTTTATTATTTGAATTCAGTTCTTGAGAGAGTTTACTTCTCAATTATATTTGAATTTATTGAAAAAAGAAACTTTATACAAGTTAAACAAAGTGATCTTCACAATAAATTTGGATAAAATCGTTAATCTTTAAACAAAAAAAAGCAGGAAAAAAAAACATTCAGCCACTTTCACATGTACAGAGAGGTCTCATGATACAGAATACGGATATGATCAGCTGCTTAAGATATAGGTTTATTATGACATCAGAAAAACGTTTTTACTGATAAATATCAAAATGCTAATCAGGCTTTCAAAATAAGATATTAAAATGTACAGATAATAAGCATAAACATGGAAAGAAATGTAAAATGCCACAAAAATAACATAATTTGATCAGATTGGAGTTAAAAAATGCTAAATACAACTAATTAATCTCATGTTTATCAGCATATTTCATTTTTAAAACAAATAACTATCCTTTTCTAAATTATTAGGTCTATATATTTATAAAGGAAGTATCAAAGAATTGTAAACTATTTAAAAGGAATGACAAAATTCCATGATTCAAACTTGTATCAGTATGAAGATTAGACTTTAAATCTTTTGTTTTACAAGTCAGTATGATATCACCTCAGATTTAAATATCTATACATTTTTATCCAATGGTCAAAATACACAGGTTCTTCCA
>NW_015151207.1:391333-396793 GCF_000732505.1 Cyprinodon variegatus
ACTTGCTTCAGTTAATTTTTGTTCACTTGCTTTATCAAATATGTGAATTAATTTCTTTTGATCCTCAGCAGGACATGGTCCTGGTTTGATGGAGTAAAAGCTGCAAGAATCTGCAGACCTCATGAAATTAGACAGAGGTTCACCTTACAAGAGGATAAAGTTCCTAAAAGTTCAGCCACAGATTCAACTAAATTGTTTAAATAAAACATTTGTGTCGCTAGGCTAAAAATCTAATTTAGCAGACTTTAATATTTACCTACACAAATGCTCTTCATCCAGGGTAACTGAACTTGTGAAACAGAACAAATGGTACGATAAATAAAGCCATCAAGAAGCTAAAGCCATATGAATGCCACAAATTGATTTTCATTTTGAAAGGCAAACGAAAATTAATAATTTTCCTTCTACCTCAAACATAATGATAAAAATATGCACTTTTATGGTCTAATGCATCACTAATAAAAGCCCAATAAAACACTGTGAAGCTGGTGGTTGTTACAAAACTTTCTATGGTTATGAACACTGCTTAAAAAATCTACAAGAAAAAGAAAACCCAAGTGATGGAACACTCATCTCTCTTTAGCTCAGAGTAAAATAAGTATTCTTGTGTACTATCTCTGAATAAAAGTTCTCATTCCATTCTATTTTGGGCTTTTTTTTGCCCCTTTCATCGACTCCTTTAGTGCTTGGTTGTTGTATTGTGCCCATTTATTTTTAATCTTGTATAAAATGCAGCATCCAACAGGGGCCAAGTGAACAATATGTCCACCTTTATTCTCATTAAAACTCTGGTTTTATTTTATTATTTTTTTTATCTTCTAAGTAAGTCATTTTATTCACAAGATTATAATGCCATACCCAGTCTTGTCCCTCTGAAATGGCATAAAGTCAATCCAGTCCTCAAAAATCTTACTATGTAGTGTTGATTTCTGGACCTTCTGAACGTTCAGGGATGTGTAATCCAGAGTTGTATACGCTCTATATGATGCTCATCAGTCATTTTTCAGGGTTTTTCCAACTTTTGTGGATTCATCATCATCACTTTCAGATGCTGATGTTGTACCATGATTCTCCTCGTCTTTCACTTTCCTATCTGGAACAGAGAGGAACAGTTATGTTTAAACCCATCTGCTTAGAAAATGCCAATACATGAGTTTATTGACAGTATTCCAATAACATTTCTGAAAATGGGCTTTTTAAGAGCAAACAAAGCCAAACAATAACTAAACCTTCTTCCAACCAAAGCAATGGAGCCCATTAAATGTAATAAAATTTTAATTAATCTTCCAGGTTACAACATGCCTGTGTATATACAATTTAATCTGTTAAAGCTGATCAATGTTAGTCATTCCCGAAAAGGCAAAGCTTATTCATTATGAGTTTTTCCTTCTCTGAATCAAGAAACACCAGAATCATGAAAAAAATAATAATGAAACTGCTGATGCCGAACCTATTGTGTTGGGTTCCATATTTTACTAAGGGACACATAATCTGATATCAGAACTTTTGAGCATTGGAGTAAAGAACATAACAAAAATAAAGTTACTTTTGGTTTACAGTTTATGTTCAATTGCATGGATTCAATTTGAAAAAAAAAAACACAGTGATGGTTTAAAAAAAATGGTTTTAAGCAATTACTCAAAAGAGGAATGTTCACCTTTTAAAATAAAGTATAAATGATAGATTACCGTTAAATAAATAAATTGAAAGATTTAGTCATTTATTTAAAGTATGTACCAGGTTTTTTTAAATGTATCGTACAAGGTTCAGTTATAAATCAAGGGAGTGAAACATAGTGTTGTCTCTGCATCACCGTTACTGAGTGCTCGAGACTTACAGTACACTAAGACAACTTTTATTGTGATTTTGTATACACAGAGTGTATATAAATTTTGTTGAAACTTTGTTTAGTACAGTTTTTAGAGAGTAAATTAACATTTCCATTTCATAAAGTGCAGCAGTGTTCAAATGTAAGCAGTATGGGAGAAAAAAAAACACATATGGAAGTTCAGAGCATTAATATATATGGTGCAAATATGGAGTATTTTTGGTTCGGTGTTATCAGTGTGATGTTTATGAAATGATTTAAGAGTTTTAAAATGCCCCCACCTTCTTTTTTCAGTGCCCAGAAGTGGTCAAAATATGTTAAAAGAGATTAATCAGGCAGCAGATCATGGAGCAAATGCCAATCACACAATAAGCTAGTGATAAAAGTAGACGTCAGACCAAAACAACTCCTATGGATTTTAAATAGTTCAATCCAGATATATAGTTGGGATCCATATATAGTTACATTCTGCAATGGGTGAATGCATTGAATTCAGGGAGGCTAAGTTTGCTGCCTATTGGTATATTTAGTGTTTAATCCATATGATTTGATTATCTACATTTATATATGCAGCTCAGTTACTGATGTAATGGAATGGATGGAATTTCTAATATAAAAAAATTGATTATCAAAACAAGGATTCTGAGTAAATCTAGTAATCTAGTGAATTATTTTGAAAATCCAGATTCTGTGATCACTCCAGAACCAGGTATTTATTTCATCTGCTTGCGACTGTCCTTGACCACCATTCAGAGGCTATTTAAGTCCTCTTATTGTTTATAGTACAGTAGTTGCATATTTGCATTGCAGTGTTTGCAGCTAAATGGAACTGAGTCTGAGGCAGTTGAAAATGGGGCTAAGGATCTAAAACGGAAGCATTAAAGAACAAATAAGTGCGACACATTTGAAGAATAATAAAAGGCTGTTTCTCAATATGTCTGCTTGTGGGTTCTCATGTGCTCGTGGAACATCATGAGCCTGTGCCCTAGTACTGTTCCAATTCACAAGACCAAGAACGAACAAAGTCCCTGGATGCTGTTCTCGCCCCTCCCGAGTGTCACTATCCCCTTTACCGAGTGTCACTATCTGATCCGCTCTGGAAGCACGATCCCTACCATCAGCTCATTTTCGCATACGCAACCAGTTATAAAAAAAAAAATACATTAATCATCATTTTATTTAAAAAATTAGCCCCTTTTATTTTATTAAGTCATCCAGCTATGATTTCCTATAACCTTACTATTCATGGGTTTTACCGTCCTTTCATCAATACCAGGTGGACCAGTCTCTGCTCAAAAGCCACAAATTGCTCCCAGTCCAGCCCTGATTCAATCCCAGGAACTTTAAATTCATCAAACAGATCTATTTAATCTGTAATATTATTTAAACCCAATTTTAAAATATTAGATATCTAGTGATTTGTTTCCTTCTTGAAGAAATTAGACTTAATTTTAACTTGATTTCAAGCCTGTTACAGTCAACCTTTTTACTCGCCACACCGTTATACTTTTCTTAAAATAACACATATTAAATCAATGTTTTTTAAGAACAAGTAGAAAACATTAAGTCATTATCTAATGTTTATCTTAAAGTTTACTTTCAGTTAAGTCACTACATTCTACTTGGCAGTCAAAACATTATAACTCAGAATCCTATAAAATAAACGTATAAGCTCTTTTACACAAGGAAAAAAGGGGACAAACAACAAAAAAAACAAACACAATATTTTGTGGCATACTTTCTGGTGGCCTGAGAACCCAAAGCTCACCGAACCCGGGAACCAATCCCTTAAAAAGCACTGACTATATTTGAAAAAGTAATCTCCTAACTTCTATGCGGCCACAGCTGTGTGGTTGGTCCATCAATAGCTCTCCTTAAGTGATACAACTTAGTGAAAACCGGACGGAAATACCAATTGTTAAAAGATATTCAACCTTGATTTTATTTTAAAAAAAATACCAAAATTACGTTTTCCCTCCCTAAAACTAGTAAGCATACTAAACTATAATGTGTCAAAGGTTAATAATGTATTTACTGAGAAAATAAATGCATTTAAATCCTCTCTTTTTTATCACTGGTATTTGCCAGAAATGGGATCGCTACTACATAACTAGTTGAGTGTTCTTTTTTCCTTTCGCGTTAACCTTATGGTATATACTGCATGATTTAAAGAAAGAAAACAACTAATATGCAGAGAAAATGTAAAAAACATCAAACTGTCTCAGAAAAGTCATAAAAATCGTTTTTAGAGATGCAGTGTGGCATTATTTATTGATTTAAGGATAAAAATAAGTACTTTTAGTACCAAAATTAAATTATCTACTTTTAACCTGGATGAATATCTGCTTTCACGTGCGCAAATTAGCTGATGGTACAAATTATGCTTCCGGTACAGATCGGATAGTGACACCGAGCATGCATCAGAGCAGACCTGTACGTACATTACATTAGTGTGTAATTTAAAAAAAGGGTTCAGATAATGTGGGGACCATGGCAACCAGCTGACCTTGGTGGCTAACCGCAGCCAGTGCAAATTTCAGCCCATCTGCAGCAGCCCATAGCCATGTGTGAAGTACCGCCGGCTCTGATGCCGATTTTTTTGTTTTATTTGGCAAAAAGTTCATTTGATTTGTGTTTATCTGACTGTACTAATATTCCCCCACTAAATGAAAAAAGTAAGTAATTTATTATTATCTAGAGACTCAATTTAATTATATCCTATCTTGCTGGCTATAGTTAAACAACAAAGAACACATGTTTCATATCACAAGCAACAACAATTTAAAAGACTGTTCTTCTATCATCTCTTATTGACCAAAATCATTGTCAACCTGTTTATCAAGTACTGTAGTTATTTAGCTGGTTACAATGTACATACTACCGTCAAGGAAAACAAATCAACCAGATGCTACATTACTAATTCACAATTTGATATAAAGAAGAGCAAAATGTTGCTTTATCTAAAGTCTGGCATACACTGCATGGCTTTTTTGCCCTTTATGGGCCGTTTTGGAACAGGCCACGTTTCAGCCTCATCGTTTGTCATGCATCCTTCTGTATAAAGGGAGTAACAAGGATGATTAGTCTTTCATGACCACCTCCCAATCGGCAATCATACAGTCAGTAGAAAGTCATACAGTCATACAGAAAGTAGTCTGTGATGGCGCTGTGGGAGACGGCTGCCTCTCCAGTAGCTCTCTAGTTCTTAAACTTTTTTTTAACCTTTTTAACCTATTTAACCCCTTTTTCTTCTACTGTTTTATTCTTCTTGTGAAGAGTATTGTGCACTTTACATTTATCCTGTGGATATTTCGAACTTAATATGCAACAAAGAGCCACTTTTCTCACTTATTCGAGAGAGGAACTGCTGGCACTGCGTACAATGCAACGAGCCGGAATACGACATCCCATCCCCGGGGAGCTGAGGAGGAGACCCAGGGGCTGCAAGGCTGGGGCTAAGCTAAAGGCGGAGCTAGCGGAGAATCGGAGGCGCTACAAGCCATCGATTCCCTCCGTGATCATGGGGAATGTGAACTCGCTACCGAACAAGATCGACGAGCTGTCCGCGCTGAACAACCAGCGGATCTACCGGGAGAGCAGCGTGTTCATCTTTCCGGAGACATGGCTAAACC
>NW_015151207.1:399467-405004 GCF_000732505.1 Cyprinodon variegatus
CAATACATCTTCCTACACCTTATTTAATTGATTTTATTTTTCTATTGTATATACTGTGTCTAAACATCCTCTTTTTTCTTATATGTGCAATTTTTCCTGCTACTGGAAATACAATTTCCCGAAGGGAGTAATCCCAAGGGATTAATAAAGTCAAGTCTAAGTCTAAGTCTAAGATGAAATCAAACAGGTTTGAAATTCAGTTGGCTCTCTTGAAGGGATCATGAGCATATTCTGCTGTTGAAGCAAAGCTACAAGCTGATTTACAACAACCTCATGCACTGTACATGTAAACAAGGGAAATCTTTTGCTTTTATGACAGATTCATAGGAGGCTTCCAGATCAACGAGTAAGACAAGCACCAACATATATTGTGAGCTGTGGAATTTTAAATCCTACAGTTTTTGTTGTGCAATTTGAGTTGTAGTTGAGCACAAAAACTGAAAATATCACACAGCCAACTATAAATGGCTCCCAACCTCTAACTGGCCCTATAAAGACGCACACCAGTATACTGTACCTTGCTCGCACTCCTCCATTTAGTTGCAAATCTATTATTGGCTAATGTGCTTCATAAAAACCGATTATGATAGTCAGACTGAAGCTGACAAACTAGAAAAAAAGCTTCCTACTCTGTTGCTTTAGTTAATAATTAAAGAAAATATCATGCAATATCGCCAGGGACAGAAACTGCATAAGGCTGCTGCTAAATACTTTTGTACTGACCCAATCCTTAGTTGCATTTAGAAATAAATTTGGTCCTGATTTGAGTCTGATCGATGTTCGATTTTTGGTGAAAAAAATAATCTGTCCTCTCCCGCTTAGTCCTTGTCAGGGATTGCAGTGGGACCGGTGCCTATCTCTGGCAGTCTGAAATTCATAAGCATTAGCAAATTATGAGGCAAATGGAAGCACACATTGGTACATTAATAATTAGCAAATAAGATCCAATAATTGTATGACTAAATCGTCATTATCATCAAGAAAAGGCAATAAACCAGATACAATTAGAAAACAATAAAAGAGGATAAAAGGAAAAAATACTTTCAAAGTTGAAGTTAAGAGTTTTATAGTCTAGTGTTTACGAAACATGAAAGTTTATCCTGGGTTGAATTCTATCAAGGGCAAGAACTGATAACAGCACAAATATCTTAAATACAAACAAAAGAGAAACATCTGTAGCCTATATCATTCTTGAAAATACATTAACTTTATCTTGTTTTATTTATTCTTATTTATAACTTAATAAAACCTTATTCTTTTAGTTTTATCATATGCCTCAAAATTTTTAAAAATAGCTGCAGAAAGTCCTGTTGTGATTTATTGTTTTGATTTTTATTTGTGTCTATTTGGATCCTTTGGGGACTTGTTTGTGATTTTAGAATAAATATGTTTTGCTCTTAAAACAGAAATAACCTTGCTTTGAAATGATAAATATTGCAGTGGTATCACAAAACTGTTTTCTGTTTTTTTTCATAGAATCACTTTTAATTTGGATATTTTAGGAATCCAAGGAGCTAAAGCACCTGTCACACCTTGACGATTTAGACAGTGTATGCCAGAAGTTGGACAAGTTATGGATACATTTTGTATAATTTATGAGCCTGTGAGTAGACTGATGCACGCTGGCACAAGTCACTGTATGGTAAGTACATTAAGCATGCTCAAAATTTCCCGAGGTATGCCAGCGTATGCTAAAACATGGGGCATAAGTTACAGGTGAGTTATCTGATCATTGACATTTGTTAAGTGTAAGTCACTGATAAAGGGCTGGTTATACTCCTGCAGCAGTGTGTTGTAGTGACTTTGACGCAGATATTTTAGATAAATGCCAAATTTTGAAGTGTGGTCTGTGTTATGTTATTCCACGCCACAACGCAGGAGGGACAATCACTAACTAGCTGTGGGTCTAGATATGGCCGAGGCGGTGGGGAATAGGCAGCAAGTTTTTGCGACAACGGAGGGACATGAGGGCAAAAAAGAGCTGGGATCCAGGTGGAAAAAAGTTCAGAGCGTTCTAGCGCACCTCGCTCTTCTAGCTGGTCCATTTTCACGAGTCTTTTTCCACAATGGCGATCATACAAATAAAACAAGTCGGTAAGGTACCAAACAGGAAATACGCATAGAGTAGAGCGGATGTAGATTCGACCAGAGGCCCCCTGATGCGGCACTGTCTGCGGTCACCTTAACTCGTGGTATCCAGCTTATTCAAAAATGTATTACTAAGAAGTGCATAACTTATGTGTAACTTATCAATGACTTATCTCCAATGCATATCAACCTATTTCACATGTTCCAGGCGACCGTTGAATGTGTTTCTAACTTACAGCTACTGTATAATGGCGTATTGGCAGACTCCGTCCCCATCATAGGGTGAGCAATAACAATAACATGATACTGTTTAACCAAATTGTCTATAATTTTCTTTGACTCTGACTACTTTCAATTATTGTAGGTAAGGAAGACAAACCCTGGCCAGATAAGAACGAGGCTGATTATCATGCAATAAAGACGGTATGATGTCTTGTTCTCTCTTTGCAAAGATGCAATAAAATGCCGTCTGAGTAAAATTCATCAATCTCGGTTTATTTAACTGGAGTGAATAGTTAAATACTTTTTTTTCCCACGACAGAGTGCAAACCCTCTTTCTTTTTTCTTTTTTTTTTTTTTATTTTGGCAGGTGGTAAACAACAGCTGGGTTACTACCGCAATCAAGAATATGCTTGGCATTACGCTGCCATGCGTTATGCATAAGTTAGGCTTTTATTGAACGTACGCCCAAAATTGGAAAAAATACATAAAAAGTTCAGCGTATGCCAGCTTTTTAGAAGATTCTGGGACGTCATATATATATACTGGCTAAATCGTCAAGGTGTGACAGGGGCTTACCTTTAGGAATCACAGATTTAGGTTTTCTTTGACCAAAATTCACCTTTGAAAAATGCCAATAGAAAAAGTTAAATATTGCAAGAAATAAGACTTGATATCAGTTTAAAAGGAAAAAGTTAACCTTTTATAATATGTCATAAAAAATGAATAAAATAAAATAATAATAATAATGTTAAGAAAGAGGAGTTTTGATACTTTATTTAAAAATCTAGCTCATGTTTACTGACTCTGATTTTCTGACTTAGCAGCGACTTCGTTATTTGCATCCCCAGAGTCTTCAGGATCATTTGAACCTTGCTCCATATTACCGTCTTGGTTAATACGTTTATCTCCTGCCTTATTTTTGGAGAATCTACAAGCAAGTTCGGTCTTTGCAGGCACCTCTGGGCCAATTGGATACCTTTTATTCTTAAGCACATTTCTCTCAGGAACTGTTAAACAGAAAATGAACAATGTGGTTAAACCAGAATTAGGACTCATTTAATAATTTTCCCCAAAAAATCTTGCCTCGACTTCCTGGTTTATAAGGTATTCAAGGTAAGACATTACACTTTAAATCACTTGGTTATTTGCTCCAGTGTATGGAAACTTGAATTTTGCCTTTTGTTTATTTTGGAATTTAATAAAAAAAAAAAAATACATCTAGTGATAGTGTACTTCTAATCCCCATCAATGGTTCCATCTTCACCTCTTCTATCACCATCTGGTACCCTTCTGTCACCACCTGGGATGAAGGCAGGTCGATCATAACTCACGCTCTTCAGAAAAGGTGATTGGCTACAACCTTAACTCTATTCTTGAGCTGCATGTGTGTTTTCGTTAATAAACTCATATTTTGAACAGAAGTTATGGTGAATTTATTCTTTGTATGTGCAGAATGATCTGTTTGACCATGATTTGAACTTTATTCACACTTTCATTAGTTGTTCTAACACACAGCCGGTAGGGCATGTGTTCATAAACAATATATGACAGCCCGAATAATATGTGATTATATACAATACTTACCACTCCTACTGGGTGGTATAAACTGTTTAAAAACTTCCTCTACTGTAAAATACTAACACCTGTAAAATATAAAATATGCAAACCTAATAATAAAAGAAACAGCCAGCTACTCCAGAAAGCTTATACTTGGATACAAAAAAGAAAGACAACTTTAAACATAAGAGAATACCAAGAGACAAACAGCAGATCTAAGCATAAAGGACAATCTTTCTGGAAATTAATGTTATAAAGCAGATATTTAAGTCATACAGCAGATCAGAGAAGCTGGCTGGAGGCACAGATTTTAGTTTTACTCCAGGCTAACACATTTGGCTCCACAAAATGCTGACAAAATAAACAGAATTTGTTGCAAGACATTAGAATTGATGTCAGTTAAATATAAAAAGTTACAATTTCATTATATGTCATAACATACATTTTTGTGTAAAACAAACAGCTGTTCAGAAAGAGGAGTTTTTAATAGAGTGTGTTAAACTGTTATCTAGCTCACATGTACTCACTCTGATCATCTGACACAGCAGCAACTTTGGCATTTGGTGTCCCAGAGTCTGCAGGATCATCCACATCTTGGTTCTTCTCAACTTTGGGAGAAACAACTCCAGCTGCTGCTTTTTGTGGCTCAGTGAATTTCTTAGCGAGAACAGCTACTTTAGCTCTATCACCCTCATCCACAATTCTTTTTGGACCTGCAAAACAAAAAAATACCAATCTGATATTTGGGTAATGAAGTCCAACAAGTTCATAAAGGATGAAGGAACCATGGCTCCTCATGATAGCCTGCTGCACCTGGACTCCCCAATCAACCTCTGCTACGATCCTGTTTGTGGACTTCAGCTCTGCAATCAATACCATCATCCCAGCCCTACAGTAGGACATAGTCTCCCAGGTAAGTGTGACTGACTCCCCTGCAGGTGGATCACAGACTTCCTGACAGACAGGAAGCAGCATGTGAAGCTGGGAAAACAGGTCTCTAATTTCTGGACCATCAGCAGTGGTTACCCCCCAGACTATGTTCTCTCCCATTGCTCTTCTTCCTGTTCACCACCAGCTGCACCTTCAGTCACCAGCTTGTTAACTGGTGGGAGACTGACCACCAGTAGCTCCAAAAGTCAGTGGGTTCCATTAAAAGACCAAAAGTCATTTAATTGAATCCTAATGTCTGTTCACTGCTACCCATTTCAAAGAGGGTAAAGAATAATTTAACTAAAGGTTATTGGTTCCCGATTAAGCAAATCATTCAATAAAACATTATTTGGCCAAATAATGTTTTATTCCCCTCATGGATTTGCATTATGAATTGGTTTGAAAACAATCCACACTCTAATTTATTGAAAAGCTAATTTGATCACATCCCAAATTCTTCAAGACAAACTTTACTTCTCAAACCCAAAATCCATGTCCAATTGGGATATGGTTTCCCTTCCTCTTTGTTCATGGAAGTTTAGTTTAGATGAGTTTCACTGGTTTTTATTCAAGAGTATTTAGCTGAAATATGTTTGATTTAGCTGAATGATTTTTGTTAATAAACTTATATTTTGAATGGAAGATATGGTGAATTTATTATTTGTGCAGAATGATCTGTTTGACCATGATTTGAACTTTATTCACACTTTCATTAGTTGTTCTAACACACAGCCGGTAGG
>NW_015151207.1:406617-417599 GCF_000732505.1 Cyprinodon variegatus
GTAATAAAAGCGAACATATTCCGTCGGCAGGTTTCAGGATTTTAAGTTAATTTAGGAGTGATGACTCTGTAGTAGTTGGATATATCAACAATGTTGAGGAGACGGGGGGTGTGGTGGACAACTTTGTCACCTGGTGTGATCAAAACCATCTGCAGCTCAACGTGGCACAGACCAAGGAACCGGTGGTGGATCTGAGAAGGATTAAGACCTCTCAGACCACTGTTTCTATCTGTGGGGTCAACATGGACACTGTGGAGGATTATACTTGGGGCTGCACTTGGACAATAAATTGGACTGGACTAAGAACACAAATGACCTCTGAGGGAAGGGCAAGAGCCGGCTCTATTTTCTGAGGGACTGAGGTCATTCAACAACTACAGCACAATGTTGCAGATGTTGTGTGTGGTGGCCAGTCCCATCCTTTTTGCTGTTGCATGCTGGGGCAGCAGACTGAAGGTGAAGGATGCCAATAGACTTAAACTCATCCACAAGACCAGTTACATTGTTGGAGAGGAGCTGGACTCTCTGACAGAGGTGTCAGGGAGGAGAAAATTGGCCAGGATAAAATCTATGCTGGACAATTCTGCACATCGTCTTCATGATGTGCTGGTTATCCACAGAAGCATCTTAAATCAGAGACTGAAAAGAAAAAAAAAGGTTGTACTTTCTAGAGCCACTGAAGAAGGGACCCCTCCCTGAACCGCCACCTTAACACTGTGGAGGGGTTTCGTGCCCGGATGATCCCAGAGGCTATGTTCTCGGGGTCTTAAATGGCCCTGGTAGGGTCTCCGAACGCAAACAGGCTATGTGTGATGGGTCAGAAAAAGCGCAGTTCAAAAAACCCCTATGAAGTCCCAGAGATCAAGGCACTTGTCTTCCTTCGGTATGGCAGAGCCTGGACCCCACTCTGGAACAACACCTGGGGTTTGTCGGCAAGTGCATGCTGGTCGGGTTCTTCATTGGGCCGAGCCCAAAGGAGTAGTGCAAGGCCATTCCCCAGAGTGCCTACCAGCTGCAGGAGAAATCACGAGAGACCCGTGCCGAGAGTATTGGGTGGCAGTTAGCAATGGGGCACTCAGCAAACTGATCCGCAGGCACTTAAACTGGCTATGGGGACGTGGAATATCACCTGGCTAGGGGGGGTGAAGGAGTCTGAGCTTATGCGGGAGGTGGAGCGATAAGTTAGTTGGGCTCTCCTCCACACATTGTCTGGGCTCTGGAACCCAAATCCTGGAGAGAGGCAGGACTCTGTTCTACAATGGAGTGGCCAATGGGGGGAAAGATGGAGGGAGGGATGGGCCTGCATTTCTACCCCCAGCTGAGTCGTCTAATGTTCGAGTTTACCCCAGTGGACGAGATGGTCCTATCCCTTCCCTTTAGGGTGGGGGGAGATCTCTGACCGTTGTTTTAGCCTATGGGCCGAACAGCAGTACAGAGCACCCAGCCTTCTTAGTGTCCTTGGGGACATATTAAAAATGATTACAAGTAACATTTGGATTACAGAGATCTGAAATAAATTTTTAGACACTAGAATAAAAAAAAAAAGGTAAAAAATAAATAAATAAATAAATAAAACCAAAAACTCAACACTATTCCTAAAATTTTGAATTAAAAAAAGCTTCCTGGATGGAAAGCGAAACGTCTTCAAACTCGAAAACAAAGTCCAGAATCTTCACTGACATCCAGAATGTTTATTTTAGATACGAGTAAAATTATCTCAGATATCTGAAAAACATAACGGGTCAAGCAAATATATATTTGAAAGATTTGTAGATATCTGAAATGTAGTTCTTACTAATACAAATTTAATTCTAGAGTACTTAAAATGTAATTTCTGATGGTAGAAATGTAATTAGTGATATCTAAAATAGAATTCTGACTAAGAAAAGAAAGAGGTAATTGTAACTAGGTAGAATGCTTTAGTGCTATCTCAAATAGAAATGTTACTAGTCAGCCTGTGTATTTTATGTTAAAACACAGGCGCATTATTGTTTTAAGTGTTAGTCATAATGTTTTTAATTATCTAAAACTGAAGGTTGTATAGGCATTATTAAAATTAAGTTATTCTAAATTCCAATTTAACTAGTCATTTATCAATAATTGGTATCTGTAATTATATTTCTACTAGTAGAAATATATTTTTGATGTAAATAATTGATTTCTGGATATCTATCTTTTTGATATCTGAAATAGTCATTTTAACTAGCAGTAAGTCTATTATTTAGGATCAGAATATAGAGTTAATCCACTTCAGAATTTGGTTTTAGATAGGAAGAATGTTATTTTAGATATCTGGAAGTAAAAGCCCAATTTACACGAATGGGAAATGTGACGTCATGTGTGCCAGAATAAAATCTAAAATATTTGAAATGTTTATTTTAGATAGGAAAATTTTTATTTTAGATATCTGAAACATTCATGAAAGCAAAGAGAGGACAGGGCGTATAATAAGTGTCAAAATGGGCTGCCATTTGCCACCTTTGCCACTGAAGCAAATTCCTTTTATGTGTAAAACAGTACTTGAAAATAAAGGGCTTTATGACTCTTAAATTCTGAAAATGCATATTTTACAAAGCTGCTATAACAACAAAAAGGCCAGAAGAAAGCTGTGCCACACCCAGAGGTCAGAAGGACACAAACAGTAGAAACACAGCTTCACTAAGTACAATGGCACAAAAGAAAGGCAACTTTAAATACAGGCGAAAACTGGGAGACAAGCACAAGATCTATGAAAATACAAGGACAACCTTGGTGGTAATCAATGTTACAAAGAAGATATTACAGTCATATAGCAGATCAGAGTAGAAGCCTGGAGGCACAGATTCTAGTTTTTCTCTGTGCGATTTTTTTCAATTGTTGCACTCATCTGCTGCTCACACTATACGACTAAACGCAGGGTTTTTAGTCGTACAGTGTGAGCAGCAGCTCACGATTTATGTTCGGCCCGACGCTCTGATGCTATTTGCCAAACAAATAGAAGGGGGATATTAAGCTCACTATAGTGAACCACACTGCCTTGGCAATTTGTGCAATTTTGTGCTGAGGGTCCTAGAAAGAAAGGGTGACAACATATTAGGAAAAAGGACGTGGCTGAGCAGGGGTGGCTGCTGCGGTCTGTCAATTTTTTCAGACGGAGCTGCAATTCACTCATTGCATCCCTGCCACGCTGCTGTGTTCTGAGAGGAAGAATAAAAAGGAGAATCCCTCTTTGCGCATGCGCCCAGAGCGATTTGCCCACGACGGTCGGGAGAACATCAAACATGTTTGATATTCCTGATCGCGAGGTGGTCGTGAGAGGCTGAGCGTCCCTCTTAACCCCCTGTACTCTACACAACTCATGTGGTACGATCAGGCTGAAAGTCGTCCCAAACGAAAGATTGTCGCATGACTGGAAAATCGCCCCGAAAATTGCACAGTGTACACCGGGCTTAACAAAGGCTAACAAGGTTTGCTCCACAAAATGCTGACAAAATAAACAGAATTCATTAGAGTTGGTGTCAGTTTAATATAAAAAGTTACAATTTTACTATATGTCATATCATTCATTTATGTATAACATAAATTGCTGTTAAGAAATATTTTTCATAGTGCCCTTAAAACTTATTTAGCTCACATGTACTCACTCTGATCATCTGACACAGCAGGAACTTCGTCATTTGGTCTCCCAGAGTCTGCAGGATCATGCAGATCTTTCTTCTTATAAAATATGGGGGCAATAATTACAGGTCCTCCTCCTTGCTCATTGAATTTGTTAGCGAGCACAGCAACTGTAGCTCTATTACCCTCATTCATATTTTTCACAGGAGCTGCAAAACAAAAAAAGACCAATGAGGTTAGACAAGACTTTGGATGGACACCATCATGGCAAGGGGATATTTGCACTACCAACATGGCTAATTTTTCATAATCCATTTAAATACAACTAAATGTTCTGTTGCATTTTGTACCATATTCATTTGTTTTGCACTGCACTGAACCTTTCCATATCAGTGCCTTTTATGTCTTTAAACTGGTTTTCCCTTTCTCCTACACACTGCACTACATAAAGGGTAATAATAATGTCACTGTTGTTGTAAGCTGCTCATTTACTGTTGAAAGCTGTATGCATTGAACTTTCGTTCAATAAAGTTTGTCTAAGTGAAGCTCTTCCAAAAATACCTGCTAGAGTATCATCCAATCATAGCTATGGAAAACAGCAACTTTCAGATAAAGACTCCTTTCTATTATCAGAGTCTGCAGGATCACCCTCCTCCACCTCAGTATATTTTCCAAGCACTTCCAAGCATCCATTTTAAATTTGTCATGTGTATGAGAATGATATGGATGAGGTGTTTTTGTAATTCACCAAACAATATATATAATATCTCTACCAGGTATTTTCTTTTCTTTCCTGGTTTTTACTTTAATTGTTTATTTGAAATAATTTACTATGAAAATGAATCTTTTCAAACATAATTCCATAATGAATCCAGCACTGTGATCCTAGAAAGACATTAATACACCCATCATGTTCAAACTTGAGTTTAAAGAAAAAAAAGGAAAGTACAAAAAAAAATTACCCAGACCAGATGAAAAACAGTCAGTGGGGACTAATTTACCTAAATAACAAAGATTGTATGCTGACTTTACAAATATTGAAACTCGTTTGATCAGGGAACAAGGGGGAGCAGTGCAGGCAGAAATAAGGCAGAACATCAGGGATGGGAAGAAAAGCTGCAAAAAAAAAACCCGATAGAGGTTTAGCTGCAGCAGAACAACATTAAAGGGATCTGGAAAAGCCTGAAGACAATAGCCCCATTTACACTACCCTTTTGAAACTGTGCCGAGATCGGTCAAAGCACAGTAACTGAGATAACTGTTGACTGTAAATAATAATAATACATTTTTTTCAAAGGCGCCTTTCTGGACACTCAAAGTCACCGTACAAAAGATAGAAACATAGTGGGAGAAACAAAGTCCAAACATAGAATAAAATCATTTAAAAAATATAAAGGCTGGGACAGGGAGATTAATATTAAAGAGAACAGGCGATTTTAAACAGATGAGTTTTGAGTTGTGATTTGAAATAGAGAAGTGAGTCAGTGTTTCCAAGCAAGGATGGTAGAGAGTCCCAGAGGCGGGGGGCACAGCCGCTGAATGATTTGTTCCCCATGGTGTTGAGACGGGTAGAAGGGACAGACGGGTATAAAGCCGATGAGGATCTAAGAGGGGGTGGGAACATGCAGGAGGCCGGACAGATATGGGGGGGCAAGGTGGTGAAGGGTCTTGAATGTCACCATAAAAATTTTATATTGAATCCGGAGCTGCACAGGGAGGCAGTGGAGCTGTTGGAGAACAGGGGTTACGTTCTAGACCAGTTGTAGCTGGTCCAGAACTGCAACAGAACCCCGCACTGCAAACAGGGAACAGTGCTGGCACAGTTCCTCTTCAACCTCTACACTGCACACTTCTCCATGTACTCCCCATGCTCTGACGATTCTGCTATAAGGGGCCTCATGGCAGGAGGGGACGACTCAGATTACAGAATCCAGAACCCAAAAATGGACTCTTAAAAGTATCTAGACGTTCACCTGATTAACAAACTGGACTGGACTCACAACACAGAGGCTCTGTATAAGAAAGGTCAGAGCAGACTCTTCCTGCTGAAGAGACTGAGGTCTTTTGGAGTGCAGGGGGCGCTATATGTCTCTGCGGTGGAATCAGCTGTTTTCTGTGGAGTTGTCTGTTGGAGCAGTGGCTTATCTGTAGCTGAGAGAAAGTGGTTGGATCAGCTGATCAGGAAGGCCAGCTCCATGATTGGATGCCCTCTGGACTCAGTGCAGGAGGTGGGAAACAAAAGGACCGTAACTAAACTAACATCTTTACTGGATAATGTCTCCCAACCCATGCATGAAGCTGTTGCAGAACTGAAGAGCTCCTTCAGTGACAGACTTCAGTTTTATAACCACCACTGTTCCCAACAACCTCAATAAGTTGTTACGTTCATGCGGATTTTGCAGTTTCTACCTTGGTCAGTCAAATAACATGCTGCTGTCATTTTGCATATCTCTGATGTTGCTGCTATTTTTAAATATCCATCACTGTAAAAATGTCCATAGCTGTATATTGGTTATTTGTTTATCTCCAGGTGCACAGTATTTGTACTGCTAAAACACTTTACAGTACAGTATTTAATTTGTCTATTTTTTTATTTTTTCACTATTTAGTTATTCTTAAACACTGTTCTGAAGTCATATTTGCATTACCATTTTTTTCTACAATCCATAATATCCCCAATGTGGGACAATGAAGGGAATTTCTATTGTATTCTATGTTGGATCAGCTGCCTAGAGACAGAGGACTTTCCCAGCAAGCATGTTTCAGCTTGTTCAACTAAGAAAGTTTGGCGAAAAATAATCAGTTCCACTGTTGTGATCAAACTGGTCAAACATGAATCTTCAGGTGAGGTTCTTTCACTTAACAGAATGTACCTGTCAGAGACGCCAGAACCTATTCTGCAATAACAACAGATGGGTGTGACGGGCCGTTACATGAATTAAATCTTATGTAAATCATACTAAAGACCCAAGGAAATCGGTGTCCACCATTTTCAGATGTTTCATTCTTCTTGGCTTTCTTACCTTTGTCTATGTAGGCAGGCATGCTTGGAATAAACTGTTAAACAAATTTTAAATAGAAATTTTAAACACCACCTCTTATTAATAATGAGAAAGTATTTATATTACCTTTTTAATTGGGTGTAGGGATTATGTAGTCTAAAGTACTTTTAATTAATTTATGGCTGTTATCGGTTGGTTAAAAAAGGTATAATTCTAATCCATGTACACTCATAATAATCGGACCATTATGAGTGTACATGGATTAGAATTTTGGGTCTTTCACAGAGTTTTGGGTCTTTCGCATGACAAGATTGCTGGTAAAAAATTAAGGGTTTGATCTGACATGTTACCATATTGGCTGTGTTTTTCTTGGGTTTGAGGCAGAAGTTGACTTTTTTCCTCACTGTCACGCAATGCCGCTGAAAAGCATAAAAGAAATACACGGTTTAATGAAAATGACTAGAAATTCATTGAAAATCACAATCATACTAAAACAGGCAAATGCTTTACATGTTCCAGATAAATATCTTTCATGATTTAAACAAATACTCAAAAAGAGGAAAATCAAATAATTACTTTTCCTAATCTGTCACTATTGAACTGCTACTTTGTTTAGTTAAAGAATACAAATGTTCCTATTAATTGGCTGCAAATGTTTTGAAAGAGCTTTAAAAAGTACTGGTTGAGACTGCAAATTTAGAATTTAAGTTACTGCTTAAAGGGGAACGCCGTTTTTTTTTACATTGGGCCCTTGATTTTACGTTATTACATCCCTTTCTACTCACCCATATGAGTTTTGTGTCATTTGGAGTTATTCTGAAGATATTCCGTTGGGTTATATCCAAGTAACGTCCTCCTATGGGCAAACAACTTGAAGGCACAAACTAAACTGTTCAGAATTTATCATTTATGGTAAGCCAACATTCATAACATGTAGGCGAATCACTGTCCCCCAGACATCAGCGGTTATATTGTTTATATTTATATTTTTTTTAAATAAAGCAGCGCGTGTATGACGTCATCCTTGCGCGCCGGCTACCATTCATTCATCCTGTCAGCTGAACTGCTAGTTTACTCACATGCCTCCTGGAAGATGTCTAGTGCTTCTACCACAGATGATCTCGCTCTCGAAATGGAATTGAACAATTCAGATTAGCTAGCCGAACGAATAGAAGGGGTAGAGCGTAGCCCACTGTGGCCCAGGCTTCCTGTCACAACTCCAGTCAGGCGTGCGGGTGACATCATACACGTGCTGCTTTGTTTAGAAAAATATATAAATATAAAAAATATAACTGTGGATGTCTGGGAAACAGTGATTCCCCTACATGTTATGAATGCTGGCGTACCATAAATGATAAATTATGAACAGCTTAGTTTGTGCCTTCAAGTCGTTGCCCATAGGAAGACATTACTTGGATATAACCAAACAGAATATCTTCAGAACAGCTCCAAATGACACAAAACTCATATGGGTGGGTAGAACATGATGTAATCAAGGGCCAAATGTAAAAAAAAATGGCGTTCCCCTTTAAGATATTAATTTTAATAGGCAGTTTTTCAACAAAAATATTAACAGGATAAACAAATAAAAAATTATAAAGGCTTTGATCAAATAAATGTTTTTTTTTTGTTGTTGTTTCTTGTATTCATGATCCGGACAATGCACTGAGACAAAGCGTTGTCATACCATGAGGTAGGTGATTTTCCACGTCAGACTTCTCTCCACCTTTCATACATACTAGAATCAAGAAAAAAAATAAATAAAGATAAAAATCAAACAGCCACTTAAAATCAGCAGGTGTTGAGGTTTGTTCAGTAATACAGCTAATATATGGGTCCTTCTCAAAATATTAGCATATTGTGATAAAGTTCATTATTTTCCATAATGCAATGATAAAGCTTGAACATCCATATGTTTTAGATTCATTGCGAACTAACTGAAATATTTCAGGTCTTTTATTGTCTTAATACAGATAATTTTGGAATACAGCTCATGAAAACCCAAAATTCCTGTCTCACAAAATTAGCATATCATGAAAAAGGTCTCTAAACGAGCTATTCACCTAATCATCTGAATCAACAAATTAACTCTAAACACCTGCAAAAGATTCCTGAGGCCTTTAAAACTCCCAGCCTGGTTCATCACTCAAAACCACAGTCAAGGGTAAGACTGCTGACCTGACTGGTGTCCAGAAGGCCATCATTGACACCCTCAAGCAAGAGGGTATGACACAGAAAGATATTTCTGAACGAATAGGCTGTTTCCCAGAGTGCTGTATCAAGGCACCTCAGTGGAAAGTCTGTGGGAAGAAAAACGTGTGGCAGAAAACGCTGCACAACGAGAAGAGGTGACCGGACCCTGAGGAAGATTGTGGAGAGGGCTGATTCCAGACCTTGGGGGACCTGCAGAAGCAGTGAACTGAGTCTGGAGTAGAAACATCCAGAGCCGTCATGCACAGGCCTGTGCAGGAAATGGGCTACAGGTGCCGCATTCCCCAGGTCAAGCCACTTTTGAACCAGAAACAGCGGCAGAGGCGCCTGACCTGGGCTACAGAGAAGCAGCACTGGACTGTTGCTCAGTTTTTCATGTCATTGTGAAATCAAGGTGCCAGAGTCTGGAGGAAGACTGGGGAGAAGGAAATACAAAAATACCAGAAGTCCAGTGTCAAGTACCCACAGTCAGTGATGGTCTGGGGTGCCATGTCAGCTGCTGGTGTTGGTCAACTGTGTTTTATCAACGGCAGGGTCAATTCAGCTAGCTATCAGGAGATTTTGGAGAACTTCATGCTTCCATCTGCTGAAAAGCTTTATTGAGATGAAGATTTTTTTTTTCAGCACGACCTGGCACCTGCTCACAGTGCACAAACCACTGGTAAATGGCTTACTGACCATGGTATCACTGTGCTCAATTGGACTGCCAACTCTCCTGACCTGAACCCCTTAGAGCAGGGGTCCCCAAACTTTTTCCTGTGAGGGCCACATATTTTCTCCCTTCTCTGATGGGGGGGCCGGGGTCAGTTTGTAACAGAAAAATTGTGACGATTGCAAGAGTGTCTCAATTTATCACGGGATTTATGTCTTTATGATGGGATTCATAGTGTCTCTGCAGGTTATATTCTTTGAATACCGCCACCACCTCTTGACAGATGAGACAGACAGCCTTTTCTTTGCATTGAACAAAATAAATAATCGTTTGTCCAATTCAGGTTAAATGCCCTGCTTTCTGTATGAATTTCTCTCTTACCTAATCTTTTCGCCATTATTCAGTTCTCTTTACGGAAGAGGATTAGGGCCATTCAAAATAAAAAAAGTCTAATCAATTCTGACTTTTTCCTCAGAATTCTGAGAAAAAAGTCAGAATTGAATAAACTATTATTTTAATTTTTTTCAATGGCCCTAATCCTCTTCCATATCTCTTTGAGGGGGCGGGCCGTAGTTTGGGGACCACTGCCTTAGAGAATCTGTGAGATATTGTAAAGAGAAAGTTGAGAGACGCAAGACCCAATACTGTGGATGAGCTAAAGGCCGCTATGGAAGCATCCTGGGCCTCCATAACACCTCAGCAGTGCCACAGGCTGATTGCCTCCATGCCATGCCGCACTGAAGCAGTCATTTCTGCAAAAGGATTCCCCACCAAGTATTGAGTGCATAACTGTACATATTTATTACAAGATTGACGTTTTTTGTATTAAGAACACTTTTCTTTTATTGGTGAGATGAAATATGCCAATTATGTGAGATAGCAATTTTGGGTTTTAATGAGCTGTATGCCAAAATCATCCATATTAAGACAATAAAAGACCTGAAATATTTCAGTTAGTGTGCAATGAATCTAAAATACATAAATGTTCAAGTTTTATCATTATATTATGGAAAATAATGAACTTTATCACAATATGCTAATATTTTGAGCTCCAAATGACATGTAGATTTTGGGTCTTTAAGTAAAAAATATAATTTCCCCTTAGAAAACAAACAATAAAGACAAAGACTATAGCAAATTAACATTCAAAATACAAATACTTAAATCTGTATATACAGTCGTAGTTTAGTCTACAACCCATCCAGCTTTTTTAATCTTTAACAAATAATTACAATACACAGTAGGGAATATAAGAATTAAAGACATGAATGCTTTTCTTTATACTGTTGATAGGAAATCTAAACCAGATAGGAGTAACAAGACAATACATCTGTATACAGATAAATGTATGAGCCCAGAATTTATTTGAAACTAACTGAAATGATAAATACAGGAACATTACCTAAAAACATATCAGATTACTTTTTAGGCAACTGTTTTGACAGTGATAGCTGCATCTACAAACATCTCATGTGTGAGGAAACTAGCTGCTTTTTTCATCATTTGAGTATATAAGTTCT
>NW_015151208.1:0-1396 GCF_000732505.1 Cyprinodon variegatus
AAAATCCCACTTTTCATGCAGTGATGATTGCTTGAATGGATGGAATTATAGAAATGCAATAAAGAAATAAGATTTTTAATGTTATTTTTATTTTGGGAAATTCAAAAACTAAAAATTGAATATGCATAAAAGGACTCCTGTAATTTCAAAACTTCATGTGGAAATGAAATGCAGTACTCTTCAAACCACATTAAAAATACAATCCTCTTTTCCCCCTTTATCAGGACAACAGTGCAATAAAACCCAGCCTGCAACAGCAGCCTTTTCAATAGATAAGTCGGCTATCTCACCGAAAATAAGCCAGTATAATTTAATTACAGTGCACCCACCGGTTTGTTTACAAATGCAGAGGGAAAGTTTGAAGCGTTTATTAAAGCACAGAAAACGCTGTTAAAACACCTTGCTGTTTTAACCAGCGTATTTCCCGACATCCTAGAATCTCCTAATACACTGGCATACGCTGAACTTTCTACATATTTTTTTCAATTTTGGGTGTATACATAGAGTATTCATAAAGTCCAGTCTGCACAAAGAGATGTCTTTAATGGCGGTATTTACCGACCTGCTGTTTATCGCCCCCAGAACAAAAAGAATAAAGAAAAAGAAATAAAGAAGGTTTTTGGTGGCAGCAGATTAAGTGTCATATCTGCTAGGAATTTTGATGGTGCTGGTGTGAGTGTGGATCCATCACACTCTCATTCTAGCTCACCTTATGATGGGGATGAAGTCTGGAGGAGAACTGATGGTTTGCTCCTGTTAACGCTCTTTATACCAAAACTCTGGCAATACACCGTTTTACAGTAGCTGGAAGTTAGAAACACGTTCAGCGCTCGTCTGGAACACGTCAGTTACGTTGATATGCTTTGGAGAGAAGTTCTTGATAAGTTACGCAGAAGTTATGCACAAAGTTATGCTCAACATTTCTCCCGGTACTCGCTGTATGTCAACGTTTGCAAGCGTGTTTTTAGCGTGGATAACTTATCCAATGTATGCCAGGATTTTTACCAGATTTTTCATACGTCAGGCATACGTCACTTATGCGTGATGGAAGATGATCCAGATGATCCAGCCAATGGACTGCCTAATAAGATGCTCGGCAAAGAACTCATGCTCTTCCTCAACACTAAAGTCCTCAGACATTTTTCTTTCTTGTTTCTTTCTTTGCACAGGTAAACAGCACATTTCTTCTTCTACGCTTGCATTATCGACAGAGCAGACGCTGAATGCGCACTTTCATCTGGTTTGGTCTGCCGCGGTTTCCGTAGAGTCGTGAACTCGCAGGCACGCGCTTTTAGGAAATCCTATACACTACTGTTTATGCTCTAAAAACATTCTAAATGACTTCGTTTCGAGTAAATTCTGGATGCTACCCACTAAGGACACTTGGAATACATTG
>NW_015151208.1:2748-5929 GCF_000732505.1 Cyprinodon variegatus
TCTTTATAAATATCTCAGGTGTCCAGAGGTGGACAACTCAACAGCAAAATGAAAATCCAAAAGGAAAATTAAACCTTGTATTTATTCAGGGCCTTTTCTAAATTCTACTCAACAAAAAGTCTGATACAGTAAAGACAGAGAGAAACAGAGAGCTGTGTCATGGTTACCGTCCACATCATGAAACATTAAATGTTAAAGCGACATTTTCCATCTTTTATTGATAGTTTAACGTCTCTGAATGTTGGAAAGTGTTTTGCATATTCTATTTCTCTTTTTCTATGTATTAACCTGCCAAGTCCCTCTTTTATTATATCTTCTAAAGGCGATAAAAGTGAAAGAAGGTTTTTTTTTTTTTTCATACAGCTTGAACAATAACTTTTTAAAACTGGATGATGTAACTCAGCATAATGTATTAAAATCTATTTGTCCCTTTAAGTTATGAAAATGTAATCTTGCTCCAAGAGCAAACCTCTAATTGACTAATGAGATCAATATTCACGATTCAATCCAGCAATAAAGTAGGAACACCCAGATTCCATATCCTCCGTCACCGCTCCGTCCCGCGTACGTACATCGTGCGGAGCACTTGTACAGTCATATTAATAAATGAGAACTGTTCCATATCTACTGCTACGTCACCATCCATGTACGCCTTCTCCGGCCTTCAACGTCAAAATGTGGAGTCACTCTATTTTTTGCTCCGTCCCCGCCCGCTGGAAGTAGCAATCCAAACACCCCAAACAGGGAAAAAAAAAACATTGCGAAGATCCAGTTTGTCGAATTAAAATATGATAATGACAGATCGCTAATCAATAATTAGAGCATAATTCCTATAGTACTGGCCATTCTAAATTCCCTCACTTTCCTTGATGGGTCCTTGGCTGGTGCCCAACAATTTCTTTTTAAACATCAATCTTTGCACTAAGATATTCTTTCTGTCATGAGTGTGGACATTAAGATCTAAAGAGAAGTACCCACTCCTGGTCAGACCCTGTAATTTAGGAAAATAGGAATATGTAAAGAAGGCGTCACTCTAGTGGCAGGAAGTCGGAGGGCATTCTGCTGGGAGCTGCAGGGAGGTGAGCTATCATTCAGCTTGCGTTTGACTGGGAAGAGCCATTTTGAATGGCTGCTACTGTATATATTCCCAAAAACTAAGACAGTATAATTAAATAATAGAATACAAACTATAAGTAGGCTACTTCAACCAACCAGCAGATTTCTCATCTCGATCATAAGATTTAATTTATGCTGAGAGGCTTAAACGTTTCATCAAATCCAGTCACATCAACTTCCAAGAGCACATCTCACAATTTCAAAAGAAACTTCTTCTCGCAAGCATGAATGAAGAGATGTAGAGTTTGGAAGTAGAGAAACAAACCAATTTCGGATCCTAGTTATCCCTATCACAGAAACCCAAAGTGAAAAGAAAATGTTTGGACAGAAACATTGTGTGACACTGTGGATGATGATGATGAGTTTTAATGGTTATATTAAGTAAAGCACTCATTACGAATGTTTTGTTCCCATAAATCAAATTATAATGTCTTGCATGCTCTTCTCGAACTCCAAGGAACAAATGGAGCAAGAATGGAACCTCGGAGGCTGCAGGTTTCGCACGGAATGGAGCGGGAAGGCTACTGAGGATGTGGGATTTTGGAGATTTCATGCTGACATCGGACTGATTGGAATATCTATGTTTGTTCAGTGGATGTATGCATTTGTGCTTGGTCGTATTTATTTGTTAAAGTAGGGAGAAAGAAAGATGGCCATTGATCCCCAAAGGGAAAATAGAACCTGACTGAAAAAAGGCCACTCAGTCCCAGGAACCATTAGCATCTACAAACAGTCCAAGGTCTAAATTAAAAACATCCTGCAGTTTTTTGGGCAGTCTGTAAATGTTTTGTTGGTATGCGGAAGCAACCATTCAAAATGGCCCTTCCCAGTCAAACGCCAGCCAAATGAAAACCCACTTCTCTGCAGCTCCCAGCAAAATCTCATCCAACTTCCAGCCACTGGCCTTCTGCTGGGCCTGAATATTCTTTTGCTCTGACTCCACCCTTTCTTGGTCTGACTGGAAGATGACGCTTCTCTTCAGATCTTAATGTCCACAAATCCTGAGAGAAAGAATATTTTAGATGTTTAAAAAGGAATTGTAGGGGACCAGCCAAAGACCAGCCAATGACCAGCCGAGGGCCCATCAAGGAAAGTGGGGAAACAGACTCTGTAATTCAGTGAAAGGGAGGAGACAGAGTAACTAAATATGCAAATCCAGGAGAAGGCCAGTGGCTGGAATTTGGACGGGATATGGCTGCCATCCAGCCGGCTTTTGACTGGGAAGGGTCATTTTGAATGGCTGCTACTGTACAGCTAAAAAGACAGACAGGTAGTGAGTAGTGACAGTATCCTGCATTGGGGTAGTTGGGTGCATGGACAGGCGCAGGTAAGGAGGCCATGGAAGGCTGAAGGGAAGATATGAAATGTCATTACCCAAGTGAATTGGTGTATTTCACAGACTTTTAACCCAACTTTACTATCATACCTCATGTTTTAGGTTTTATGGATTGGTCAAACCTTCACTGAATTATGTTAGGACATTTTGCTTTTGTTCAAACTTTTGGTAAATTCTATATAATTCTTCTCATTGAAATATTTTCCCATTGTGATTGAACAATAGGCAACTCCGTTTGGGAAGGGAGGGGAGTGGCAGCCTAGTGGTTAGGGCATAGGGCTTTGAAACCTGAGGTCGTGAGATCAATCCCCCCCTCCCACAGACTGCCAGTCTGAGCAAGACCCTTAACCCCACACAGCTCCCCGAGGGGATGGGTTAAATGCAGTGAAGTAAATTCACTCTGGCATTATTAGAGTTTATAAAATACAAAACAAAAGAAAAATTGTACCAGCTAAGCAGACTTAATCACAAAACCTTTTTAGATTAAAACCACTTTTAGGTCTTTTCTGGGTTATATACACTACATTTCTCAACAAAGTAAAACTGTAATAAACACACAATTTAGGCAGGCATTAGCAAAAAAAAAATCCTGAGCTTCAACTTTTTCGACATATGCAAAGAATATATATATATATATATATATATATATGTATGTATGTATGTATGTATGTATGTATGTATGTATGTACAGACAGACAGACAGACAGATAGACAGATAGATAGATAGAT
>NW_015151208.1:7179-15878 GCF_000732505.1 Cyprinodon variegatus
AAAGTTTTAAGCCTAGCCTTAAAAGTAGACAGGGTGTCTGCCTCACGGACTAAAACTGGTAGTTGGTTCCAACTAAACCTGCAGATTGAGAGCGAAGTGCTCTTTTAGGAACATAAGGAACAATCATATCTCTGATATCAGATGGAGCTTGACCATTTAAGGCTTTATATGTGAGAAGGAGGAAATGCAGTGGCTGCTGGGGTGAGGCAGAGCACCACCCATCACTGGCAACTCTGGTTTAAGAGAAACACAGGTGTGCTGCAGCCCCAGTGAAAAAGCCTGAATCCAGGTCAGGGAAACCGTTCAGAACAGGTAGCCTGAGAGATCCAGACGGGATTACCTTTTAGAGAGTTTATTCTGTTCATTTCTTGGCGATTTCTTTGTAGTGGTCAGACTTTCTGTCGTCACATTAAATTTCAACCCCTGAGGTTTTATAAAGATGATTGAATAACATGAACAGCTTTGGCAGATATTTAACAAATGACAACGATTAGAAAATTAGTTTACACATCTTCCAAGGCATAGCTCAGTGAATAGGTCATATCGACCACATAAGCAGGAAGCGATGCTGTTTGTCCTCTTTTATCTTTTTATTGATCTGTAGCCCAAAATCAACAGAAAAATTTCCAGCAGACATAATATCAGAGTGCTTCCATCTTTACATGGCAACTACTTACAGGATTTGTCACAGATGGGGAGATATAATGGTCTGTCTTTCAGCATATTCTGGCACCATTAAGCTGCCAATGTCTTTTTTTGCTTTTCACTTAGACACTCTTCTTTGTGAGGTAAAAATTTTATTACATAGTAATTTAAGATATGGTTCGTTCATCTCGAGTGTCGCCGCTGGACATACAGGTTGAAAAGAGACCCACTGATATTTTCATTCCTCATCTTGCAAAGCCCACACATTATCTTTTTCTATTTTATTTGCATTTTTTGTCCCGCAGGTGGGGAAAGGAAACTGGCAATAGGCATGAAAACCCTGCAGCTGTCTGGCTTTATGTGCCATGCTTCACTGGGAGCCAGGGAATTTATCACATCTCTCTGTTACACTGCCTTTTATGACTTACATTGATCATCAAGGTGTATAACCACTATCCCCTGAAGTACATTACTTTTAGTGCTGTTTTCACCTCACCCCAACTGCTGGACAGGAGCTATGAAACATCTGATTGACATTTTTTTTCTTTTTGTTTGGTGAAGTCCTTTGCTGTTTGTTTTTTATGTTTCCATAGCTTGTTGTATTATAATAAAAATGAACCCCAGATTAAAGCTAATGGATACTTGGAGTTTGTTGCCTATAGACATTTTAGAGATGTTTTAGTATTGTGTGAATGAAATTTCCTAACATTATCACATTTGTCATATCTGCTGAGCGGTGTGCAAGGTTTTTGTTTGTGTGGTCCCGCTCTCCCTCCTTTTCAGGGTGTGACTTGCAGCTACTGCTTAAATGATGTTCCATACAGTAGTAGCAATTCAAAATGTCCCCACTTTATTTGATGGGTCCTTGGTTGGTCCTTGGCTGGTCCCCCTCAATTCGTTTTTAAACATCAATATTTCTTCTAAGATAATCTTCCTTTCATGATTTGTGGACATTAAGATCTAAAGAGAAGCCCCATCTCCTGGTCAGACCCTGTAACTCAGTGAAAGGGTGGAGTCAGAGTAAAAAAAAATATATGCGCCAAGGAGAAGGAGGTGGTCACTCCAGTGACTGGAATTTGGCTGCCATTCGGCTGCCGTTTGACTGGGAAGGGCCATTTTAAATGCCTGCTACTGTATCTACATCAGTCAGAAAAGCCATTTGAAGGAGCTGGGACTTGTAGAGAGATGTTAGTTATTCCAGTGTTAACCTGGCAAGCTCCTAGCTTACTGGAGCTTGAGTAGCTTCTCTGTGTGAACTCAGTCCCCTGTGAGCTCACAACGCTTACCCCACTGGAGAAAAACTGGTTGAGAAAATACTGAAAATGCAACATGAATTATGTCCAAACAGCATCTAAATTTGGTTGAAAAGTGAAAAACTGTAAGTTTCAGATCATTGAAATGACTGTCACTGTCTATTATTAGACTAAAGTGGGACAAAATCAGACTGACCAAACACAGCCCCAATTTTCAAAAACTATTTCTGGAAAAAAATCCAGGGTATGACGGACTGACCAGATTCAGCCTATAATTAATAGGGGTTTTATTTGTTGTTTTGGCCTTGGAGACCATGAGGCTTTAAATTTCCCAGTGGTTGCTGTCTCCTTTGAATGACGTTTCCCTGAACAGTAAAATAAACTATATTTAGCTACTGACACCTATTTTTCAGGTTACTGATTTCTGTGTTACACCAAGTGCCATACTTTACCCATAGTGGTCAAAGTACAAAGTTAAAAATAAGAGAAGAAAACAAGAAAACTTCCCAACAGCCAAGGCAACCCCTCAACTAAAGAGCTTCAACCCAAAGGGAATGATGAGACCACGTCCACACACCACAAAACCCCCCATACTCCCAGCAACCCTCTGCAAACTCAGCAGTGGTGAAAGCACAATTGACCCTCCAACCCCACACATCACTGCCCTTTCCCAGGTAGGCATCCTTCCATATCAATGTGAATCTGCCATTTGTGTTATGATCTGGCATGTATGCGCTTCCTTAATTGGTAATTTCCTTCACCTGTCGTTTCCCCTCCCTGATGCAATTATCATTTATTCCTCTGTTTTCAACAACAAAGCAGGGACAGATTTGTTCTCTATTCCACCTGTTTCCTATGGTTTATATTCTCTTCAGGCTGAACATTCAAGGCCTCAAGGTCATTATTTGTTTTCTGTTAGTTTGTGCAGTTCTGTTCATTCCAAGGTTCATGTCCTGGATCCTGGCGGCCAGTGGAAAGAGGGTTTCTGTGTCTGTCTCGTCTTCTGCTCATCCACTGTTCCTCCCCGGCTGAGTCCTCTGGGTTTTAGGCTCTGTACGTGGGAAGGTTCAGTTTTTATTCCAGTAAGCCTGGCTCCAAGGTCGAGACCAGTTTAAAGTTCCTGCATCAAGTTCTGGTTCCATGCCTTATCTCGGCTACCCTCTTCCACTGAGCCTGCTCGTTTGCACCTGATCCTGTCTGCTCCTGTGTGTGACCGCCTGGTCATGCTTCTGGACTCAGTAAGACCTTGAACCTGCGTGGGAGCTGGTAGATTACCTGGAAGCCTGGATCCTGTCACCTATCTTTTCCTGCCTGATCTGGATCCTGTCTCCTGTCTGTTCCTGCCTGATCTGTAACCCTGTCCAGGATCGGCTTCCTTCGGGTCCTCAGGGACTGCTACCCTGGGGACACTCTGGGTGACGTGCACCTTGTCAGTCTTCAGGCAGGGGCTGGATTGCACCCCTTTCCAGGGAGATGGATTGGACTGTTAAACCAGGTAATTGACCAACTCAGATAATCATCTTCTGTCAGATGATCATGGTCATTTACCTGTGTTTCTCCCTTGAACAGAGTGTCTGAGAATGGAAGGTGCCCCGCCCCCCACCTGCAGTCGCCGCAAGCCACAGTTCCCATAGCTCCACTTATGTTTACCTTTGTTTATGTTTTTGTTTCAATAAACGTTCTGAACTTTCCTACTGGCTGTCTCTCCTTGAGTACTGGGTCCACCTGTCCCGCTTCATGACAATTTGCCCTTCCTCCAGCAACAAGTCTTAGATAATCTTGTGAATTAGCTCAATAATCTGGACTCAAGTTGACCTCCATCCCAGGATCATAACACTTGTTCTGCTCTTGAAGTCAGATAAATTCCTTTTCTTTGACATGGAACATTTGTACTGTTCTCCATAGTAACTGATTAGTTGTATGTCTCAGTGCATCTCGGTTTTGCCCTGTGACAGACTGGTGACCTGTCTACCAGGTCACCAGTCTGTCACAACAAATATCCCCCCCAAATAAAATAAAAAGAACACTTTCTAGAGAAGAGCTGAAAAAAGTACTAAACCTGAACTCCTTGGCTAACCACAACACAGCAGAAAACAGTTCACAAACAAAATGGCAGAGAACCACTAAGGGCTTCCACTGTGAATAGAAACACTACTTTAGTTAGACTTCTGCACCTGTGGCAGCAAGGTAGAACTGAAACACAAAGAGAGGGTTCTCTGTCGTTGTGAGGAGGAGTAGTAGCTGGTGGACTGGTGCAGACACAACAACCAGACCCTGAGTGTGGGCAAAATGAAGGAGATCATCTTGGACTTCAGGAAGAACCGGCCTAACCACGCTCCACTGCTCATCAACAGCTCAGCTGTAGAGGTGGTCAGCAGCACCAAATTCCTGGGGGTGCACATCACAGACACCCTCACCTGGACTGTAAACACCACCTCACTGGTCAAAAGGGCACACAATTACATGTAGTTCCTGCGGAGGATGAGGAGAGCCCACCTGCCCCCACCTATCCTCCCTACCTTCTACAGAAGCACCATAGAGTTCTCTGTTCTGACTCTTGAAGGAGGCGGTCGCACTTTCCTGCTGCTCTGCAACTCCCAGATCTATCCCTGCTTTGTTGTTGTAACCTGTTAATTTATCCCCTGAATTATCTCAATGTAATGCATTTTCTACTAAAATTCGAAAAATCAAGTGCAAATCCAATTTTCGCCACTGTGTGGCAGCCTATGAAGACATCTAGGTTGTAAATTTTTTCCCCCCTGACTTCCTGGTCAAACACGGAGCATTTAGAACACAGCAGAAAACTAGAAATTATAGAGAGATTCAGATCATAATTTATAACTTTTCTGCAGATAAACCTGACTGGTTAACATTGTTGAACTGCGTTGGAAATTGAATTAGAATCTCAATCAAGTTGTCTCTGTAAGCTACCATTATGTGTATTTAGCACATGATGTAGTAATTGAAACACGGTGTAAAATGCTGTTAAATTATATCTAGTCCTTCTTTTGCTATAAACCAGCCAGGATGACTTTTAAAATGAACTGTGATAGCGATTCAAGGTGTATAAATGTTTTACTGACTGAATTGTGTTCTCTAAAAGATGTCAATTAGCCACAAATTACTGGCTGGTGTTTGCTTTTTCTTTGTATAATTGTGTGATTAGGTAGCTTTGTTTTATGCTGTTTATTCCAATTGTGATGGTTGTTTCTTCATCTCATCAGCGCTTTAGGTCGCCCAAGTGTCTGGCTCCTTGGTCCACCTTCTCTACTTAACAGCACCACAGAGGCTCCTATGAGAATCCTTGGTTTGGAACAGTATTAAGGGGTGGTAGGACAACTTTAATTTTGAGTGCACTCAAGGGTAGTTTTCATTTTAAACATTGGACCAAGTTAGTTTAATTTTCCCTGAGATCTCAGAGGTACATTGTTCTTTTTTCATTTCCCTGTCCCTTTTGCAATTGATATTGTTGATAATCATTATTCTAATACAAATTTCAACTTTAACTTGTGTGGTGTTTAACGGGGGGAAAACCAAAAATGCCAAGAGATTTGGTTTTAAACAACCTCTCCTGCGAATCTAGATCTAAATAGCCCTATCTCTTGACTCATAGTGCTTTTATAAGCAGTACAACGACTGTAGAGGGTTAACCGTGCTTTGTCTTTTCTGAGCCCTCTCTTCATATCATTTGAATTCAAACAATGGATCTGGTCAGGTGGTCTCTCAAAGCAATTGATCAAATTTTCTGAACTGGAAGATGGGGAAATGAGGACCCGTCCTGTCCTGCCTGGACATACTTAGTTGGATACACCATGGACTCATGGAAGGCTTGGAGGATGCTGTGGTTCACAATGTTGTTAGTGAAGAATGTCAAACATGTAAGGATTTTCAGATTTTTGATACTCTGATTTTTCCTGTTTGGATTTGGAGGATACCTGATTTATCTGAAATTACAGAGGATGTTGGCGGCAATTTGGGCATTGATCGGGCTGCCAGCAACGGCTGAGGCGCTCACAAAGGCTGTAAACGAGCAGGACTGTGAGCTGAGCCATATGGGTTCGACTGAATGCAGGCTGGCTGCGGTGGTTGAACTCAAAGGTGAGAGATAATATATTGGAAGTGTGCGCTCGCTTAAAGGTGGAAAAGCCCAAATAAATTTAGAATATTGGATTCATTATGTTAAGCCAGCAAGAAAAGACTCAAAGGCTGACAGAAAACTGCCGTGCAACCTGCTCACAAAACAAAAAGTGCTATTTTGGATCCGGCCCTCCCCATATAATACCTCCCCTGGATGTTACGGCGGAAGATCCCAGAACTGCCGTCTCCCCACCCATCTACCCTACACACGAACACCTGTGGATGCGTGCCGAACCGTAGCGCTGGTTGATAAACTTTAATCTTATCAAAGACAATGGCCTGTGGTTCATGAACAAAGTGAACACACTCAACATACATACACAACTGATGCTGAAATGTCAGATTGACCTTCACGGGGCTCCAGCCTGCGATGTTTTTCCTTCTGCTGAAATGTTTATCTTGTGTTACATGTGCTTTTTTGTGCTGAGGTGATTTTTGGATATCTAAAAGGAAAAACAGTGAAATATGTTTTTTCCCCGCCCCTTCCCCAATGTGGCTCTTATCTTTTCACAAAGACATAGGCACCACATAAGGGAACTGCCTCACGGTGGGGCCCTTGGCAGCTGTAAGAATGCAACGGCAGCGTTCTGCGGCACGCATGGCCCCACCCCCCACTGTATGTGAGGTATATGATGAACGGTTTTTACTGTACGGAAATCTCAATTACAATGCACATTGTAATTGACAATAAAGAAATTGATTAATTGATTGATTTTAGAGAGCATTCTCACCAGCTGTCTACTGCTCTACTGAAAGAAGTTGAGGAAAGTATGAGAACAGCAGAGAGGTCAGTGACCGTGACGCCCTCCCCCATAAAATCCTTCATGAAATAAGAATATTTTTTCCTCAGTTGTACTATAGTGAGGTAAACACCATTATATCATTTAAAGTACATCAGCTATAATGTTTTCAGCTCCTCTCTTATGCCTGATGTCCAGATAATATTCTTGGGCCAGGAAGGCCGACTGCAGTCTATGCACTCTTCCACGCGAGGCAATGGATGCGGATCAGGGCTGTAACTGCACTTATTTTTTGAAAGTCTATACAAAAGGTTGAGAACCATCTGACTTTGGTTTCAGAAGACATGGAGAGCTCCAGGAGCTATGAGTTTGTGTAGCCAAACAAGCTTAGAGATTACAACAGACTTGACCCGGGACACATGAAACGTAGGGTGTATCCTCATGGCACGAGGCAGCTGGAGGTAAAAAGACCACTGGGTTCACCACCTTCGTGATAGGAAACGGCTTTATAAAACAAGGTGCCAGCTTTTTACTATCTACCCTCAAGGGCAGGTCTTTGATAGGCACACTTTTTGTCCTTCCCGATATACGGGTGTTAGAACTCACCAACAGTTAGCAGCTTTGGCTTGACTAACCAACGAGTTGGAAATGGCCTTTCTATCCCTTCTTTAGGCTAAGCACCTAAGAGCAAATAAACAGACCAATGGAAGCTTATAATAGTTTTCCTAAATAGTGAACACTGGTGGCTGAAAACCAAACACAACATAAAAACAGAGAGCCCAGTGGGACTGCAAGGGGCAGAATTAATGCACTGAAAAAATAAAAGGTTGAGAAAACAAAGAACTTTAAGGCAACATGATGAAAGAGAATTTTTTGTTTTCTCAACTTTTACCAAATTTTATTGACGTAACTAAGGTTTACAAGTTGTGACAAGAGGTTGGATTTTCTCATTCACCTAAGAAAGATAATACTGCAAGGCAAACTAATAAGTTTTGATTTCTATGTCATGTATTTCTGCCTTTATCAAATGCTAATATTCTTTTTGAATAATCATACAATTTTTACTCAAGTTAATTGAAAATTTTCCTTGAAGTAAAGTAAAATATTTGTATATTAGAACACAGTATCAATGTCATCTGAAATCTTCACTTTTTTAACAATGTCTCAAGTACATTTCAGAATGTCACAGGTCGCCAGCTCAGTTTCTGTAAGTGCAGCATAGACATTAAAATAGAAGTCCACAACAAAAACTGAAAAACAAAGTATGTGATGCTGGACTATATGTTATCCAGCAACATATAGTCAATTAAGCACACACCATGAGTGTCTTGTAAAACCTGACCTTGACCAATTGCACCTGAAATAGAATAGTACCACAAATGCTTGGTTATGTACTCATACACTGATGTTTTCCATGGGCATAATTATGATGAACTAGAGGAGTTAAAACATTGAAAGGAACAGGGACTAACAGGTAAAACATCAGATCAGCTCTTCATGTGAAGTGGACATCACTAACAAACGACTGCATGATTGAAACTCACATATATAGTCAACAACAGATTCCTCTGACTAAGAAAAAAATAAAATAAAATTGAGATTTATAATGACGATTTTTCTTCTTTACCTTCATGTTGTCCGACCATTTCAAAATGAGAGTGTTTTAACTGTTCCTTCTTCCTCCCATCCTTTCTTTACTTTTTTCCACCCTCTCTCCTACATATTTTCCTTTCTTCTTTTCCAGTTGAAACACAGGCAAAGATTCTTTCTCTTTTTTTTCAAACATACTTTTGTTTTACTTGAACAATAATGATTTAACAGTTTTTACACAAAATATGCAACTCTTGTCAACTGGTGAATGATTCAGTCAGAGGCAAAGTGTTGGGATCCAGAGGCTTGCCCACCAGAGGGCGCCGAGGATCCC
>NW_015151208.1:17546-19715 GCF_000732505.1 Cyprinodon variegatus
TAATCTAATCACTTGAGAGAGGCAAGTGTTTGAGTGCTGGAGATAAAGTAATACATCATCTGCGTAAAGACTAATGTTATGCTCCATTTTCATGCATTTTATACCATTAACCACATTAGTTTGTCTGATTGTAGCAGCTAGAGGCTCAATGAAAATAGCAAAAAGTGAGGGGGAGAGCGGGCATCCCTGTCTGGTGCCCCTCTGGAGACAAATTACATTGCATTTTAACAGGCTAAATAGCACAAGTTAAAGCCATGTCTGCTTTACCCATTAACAATCACAGCAAAAGCTTTGTTTTCAGACACCTGTATGCTGACATTGAAAACACAGCTGACATTTAGTTTTGCTGACACATGTCCACTAATGTTTTTTTGCTGGTTACAACATATTTTTCTATTTCTCTTATGAGAAAAGTATATTCATATTGATTTAAAAATCTCAGGCAAGGGAGCACTTCACTCACAGGTTAATCAAGTTGATTCAAGAGGTCTTGTGAACTTGCAAATTCTGCACTGCATGAAATCCATCCCTGAAATACAATAGACATATTGGACACAATCAGTTTTGTTAAAACTTTTGCAACAGTCCTTATAATTTGTGAATATAAAATAGAGTTCTATTTCCCCTAATGGTAATGCCTCATGACTGAACAGGCAATATCCAGGGTTAAATTGTCATGCAGGGAGAAGAGGATATATGTAAAATCGCTGTTATCTTTTATTTTATAAATATGTAAAAGCAAACATGCAAGTTCCTTACTTCACTATCAAATAACTGATGCACATGGTCTGAAATTAAATCTTATTGTAGAAGTAGGCAAAGGGCTGAATATTAGTCGCTTGTAGAAAAACGTAATAATAGCACTAATAAAAATAATAATAATATATTTAATTTTATAACATCTTTTCAATCTTTTCATTAAAATAAAAACTCAAACACCCTGAGTTAGCTCACCTGCTAGGGAAAAACGGTTGCCAGCTCCCTTGTGTCCAGAAAATATCCAAACAGAAGAGGGGGGGGGCAACTGTTTGGCCAATTTTGGTGTTTTTTTGGGGGAGTTTCATAACAAACAAAAAAAGCTACGGACAGCGATCATAATCACAAGTGTGCTCAAGTTCAGAGGGTCTGTCTAGATGAGTTCAAACCTATTTAGACACTGATACACAAATGGTGTCTCCCAATGGTTCCCAAATTAACGCATAATATCTATTCAATGGTTGATAATCCTTGCTGTGTTTAGAAACTTTTAGTAAGGAAAACAATTACAGAAATTTGTAGGACAGACAAGTTCTTCTGGGTTGCAAATAGAAAGATTTATTTCTGAATTTGTTTCATGTGAAAACCTAACTGAAATCAGCAATAACTAGGTATCATTTTTACAGTGTGGCATGTTCAACCAAGGGAAGTTGGCCGACTTGGTTGGATCAGACTCGCACAGAATGAGTATCTAATTCTTTATTTCCTGCTTGGCCATCTCTGTCTGACCGTTTGGGGGTGAAAACCTGATGACAGACTGACAGAGATCCCCAACAGAGAGCAGGATTGTCTCCAGAACTGGGACACATACAGTACTGGGGATCAGCCAGTCCTTGTCCTCTGATTGTGGGATTGATTGTGGGATTGAGGGGACATTAGAGTCAAAGTAAAAGTTTCACATTTTATTCTTGTGAACCAATGAGGCAATCAGGATTTTTCTTTGATTTTCAGTATATGTACAAATACTGCAATGGTCAAACCAGTTACACCCAAAAAACAGTTCATAGATTCCTGCCTAATGCCAGGAACATTAAAAACACTAAATCAGACCCCATGTATAAAGAATATCATATTCTGCAATGACTTCCCAAGCATTTGGAATAAGTTCAATAATAGACTTTATTATTGGTTAATTTATGTTACAGAAATGTTTAACAGGAAAATTGTTTAAATTTATTTTTGGTTTCTCTGGTATTGGTTCCTGACTTCCCTGGGAAATTCCAAATCTTTGCAATTGCTGTATTACAAATAAAATTGCCTTGACTTTTTATCTCTTCTAGTAATTTAGGGTAGATGCTATGTTATGTAGAACAGGGCCTGGAAGCTTCTTTGAAATCCACGCCTCCATCGCAGTGGCAGCCGGCCCATAGGGGGATCTGGGGCACCGCCCTCCCTGATAAGAAGAGAGAAACG
>NW_015151208.1:21146-25694 GCF_000732505.1 Cyprinodon variegatus
TAGTTGGAGACATACACTAGCACATATAAGCCCCACCAAAAATATTTTTCACCAGCCGCCACTGCTCCATCGCCTTTTCTGTGCCATGCCTGCATCGCCGGGTCCATGGCGGTTGAGTACAGGTTTGTATGTATAACAAACTGAGAGAGACTGACAGCGGTGTGCATGTGTACATGATGTCTTAATTAAAGCAGGAGCCACATCACACCCACACACTCTTCGGAGTTGGGTAAAGAAAATATAAAACAAGACATTTAAAAATGTATTTCACAGTCTTAAACTGACTTTTATCTACATGCAAATTAACTCGGCCCCCACAACCTATTTTAATATTTTATGTGAAAGGTTTTCTCTTCTCTCTTGACATAAAATCCCCAGCAATGCAATAAAATAGACCATGAGACTTCCTCCGTTTTCCTTCATCTTTATTTCTTCTCAGAGTTAATTTCTTTCAATTAGACCAATTGCCTTGCCAGCAGGTAGTGCAGTGATAGGTGTTAACATTCACAGCTTATTGAGCTACTAATATTCATCTTTTACTGCATATGAAAAGTCTGTGAATAAATGCAGAAAGACAACTTCTGGTAAATTAGCAATTCACAATTTAAAAAATATCTGGATCTTCATGTTTGCAGAGAGGAACACCTGGTATCTGCTGGCAGCCATCAGAATGGATACAGACCAGGAGGTTAAATCCATTCTGATCTTACTGACCACTGGCCCAAGTAACTTAATGGCCGGGCTGGAAAAATAAAAGTAGAGTACTCATCTGTGTTTGTTTTGAAGGGACTCTGAAGTGTCATAATTAGAGCTGGGACTGAAATCCAGGTAACAATTACAGACCAAAAGAAGGTTCAAAAAATGCATTGAATATAAGGGAGAGGACACAGATGATCAGGGTAAGGACTATATTTCACAGTAGAAGAGTGGAAGAATTAGTGCTTAGAGGGGATCTGGTAACAGAAGAGTAATGAGTTGGTTTATAAGGCAGCTTACATGGAGAGCCGCACAGGCAGCTGACAGATCTGAGGAGCCTTCAGGTGAGGGTTTGCAGATGGAGGAGCAGAGACACAGTAGCCAGCTAGAACTTCCAGGACAAGACTCAGGTAGGCACTAGGCTAAGAGATCAGAGAACAATCAACTAGGAGGAACTGTAGGTGATCAAAGGTTAGTATTCAAGGCCTGTGTCGAGTAGCGGAGGTGTGGTTGGAAAAACAACCCATGTTACTAGTTGGTTACAACAATTTTGGTTAAATTAAACTATATAATGATCAGAAACTGACCAAGCTACTGGTTTCAGTTGTATTATTAGTATTTACATTTATTGCTTTCTAAGAGACAGTTACTATTGCATGGGGTGTCAGCTTTAAGATGCTACATACCAAATCAGTGGTTGTTGGTTCAAGACTTGGTTTAAGCTTTTTAAAGTTGCTGTACTACTTAGCCAATATTTTGGTCAATGTGACCAATTTGTATTGGTTTTCCCTTTTAACAACATAGTTTGGGTCAAAACACTGTCAAGTTAGATTGATTGGTTTACCCAAAAGATTGGTTGGACACATGACTTCCAACCAGATTAAGACGAAAGCTAGAAGAACTGTTATTTTTAATAGAAATGACTAACACCTTTCATGTTGCTCATCATTGCTCAATTTGCACAACCCCCTTCACTTTCTGCTTGAGGTCATGACATTAAAATGACAGAAAAGGGCTAGGCTTAAAACTTTCCTTTTTGATAAAGCTTATAGTTAGAGTGGCTCAGGTTATTCTGCGCTATCTCTATAGTTATGCTGCTATAGGCTTAAGGGCTGGTTATCCTCTCACAGCAGTGTGTCGCAGTGAGCTTGTCAGAGACATGCAGTCCAGAACCTTTTGTTTTATTGATCTTCAAAACATGCAATGCAGCAACAAATGAATCCACAGGTATGAGCCGTAATCAAGCACAAAAGAGAACATCCAAAGCTTAGCAAAGAGTAGACATCCCCCATCACCCACTCGCTATAACATTAAAATAGACATATACCAAAAAACCAATCAAACATGTACTAAGGTATCACACAAGTATATTTACATATTTATATATTTACATCTACATTCGAAAATGTTCTGCAAAGTGCCTTAAATCAGTCCTACCTGTCTTTATCCATGCACGGTCTGATCCCGACGTTTAAAAAAGGAGGCAGGGAAAGCAAAATAAAGCATTAGCCTCGCTTCATGCAGGTAGCCTAGCCTTGTTGCTGAGTAATTTTATAAACCTGTCAAACAGCCGCACTTTCTAAAAGTGCGCCCCAGGATGCTCTTATCTTTAACACTAAAGAGGAGCTACTGCGCAAGGACAACTTTTAACCAGAGTCAATGGACAAAGATTTTTGTTTCCAAGGCCAAAAATACATCACCAACCCAACCATGAACGAAAAAGCTTTATTCATCATTAAAGATTAAAAAAACAAACTTAGACAAAGCTGAAAATGAATCCTTGCCATTATGGGTTATAAAGCAGCAGGACGTTACTAAACAAAAGCCATTTCATCATAGCTCCATGTGAATTTCATGAACCTATGGTTCAGTACCCATTAGAGTCCAGAGACTGGCTGTGATCATGAGTGAGTCACACTCCTCATAATGAGGCAGCAGCACACTCTCAGAGGTTAGCAGAGGTGCTGTCTCGACGCCAGTGGCTAATTGACGATTATGTACAGTACACGGTCTGGGCAAAATCATTCATTTTAATAGGCTGATCATTGGCAGGAAAGGCATGTTGCCAAGGGACCTCTACGGTGGCCTCTAAGGGATAGTCTGACACAATGGGGGTTTAGAGTGAGCGAGGTGAGCTCACCATGGTGATCTAATCTCCTGGCAGGAAATATCACGGAATGAAAACAAGTTTAATTTCCTGTGTCTTACAGCACGATATGTACCTCACAGCAGAGAGGTGTTACAGAGGCCAAAGAAAAACAGGCAAAGCAACCACAGCTGCACCTATGGCTGATATAATCGCATTTTAATATCCCTCCTTACAACACTGCATTGCTATCCTAATTGGAAGCAAAGCTCCGTTCGATGAGGAGGACACTCCACAGATGGCTAAATAAGGCATCTGTATCCTTAGATGCAGAAAGCAAAGAGATCCAAGCTGATCTGTTCGAACTAAATGTTGAACAAAAACAGATTTTATGATTTAAGGCATAAAGCGAGAAAATCCCACGCCCACAGACATCTGACCATGGGAGCTCATTAAAACACTGCAGTTGGTTTTATTTTCTTTGTCAAAGAGGACAGCAGGGGTCGAACTTCTGAGAAACTAATCCAAGCAATTTAAATTGAAAACTTTTCCGTCTTAACTTGGGAGTAGGTGATTCCTGTGATTAAGGAATGAGTTGGAATCAATGGCATTGTTATCTCTTGTGTTTGGGGATTTTTCCTGCTTTTTCTGCACATTTCCTTCACTTGCAATGTTATCCAGGATTAGGGATTTGATATGAATGTTTCCATGAACGGCGGTTCATCTTATTATTGATTCTGAGGCCAACTGGAAACATTTCCAAAATGTATTAATGTACTTCTCTCCCATTTACTGTACTGGACGTATAGGCATCATGTTTCAGTCACTATTAACAACATAAAAGGGATGGTTTGTTTTTCATGTCAGCATAGGTGATACTAGCATTAACACGAACCAGTAACACTAAGCAGGACTTACATACCGCAAAAATGACCTATAAATAAGTAAATATTGTCTTTAATTTAGATGGTACATAAGATGATTTGCATATGAGATTTTTTTATCTAAAAATAAGATAATTAGATTATATGCACTCGAAATGAGACAATAAAATGTTTTCTTTCTTATTTTAAATGCAAATTGTCTTGTTCCATTGGGAAAGTGTTTCAGTTTCCTCCTCAATTCATGTAAAAATGTTATTATTTTAGAAACAATTCCTTACGATTTCTATTTTTTGCAGTGCAGGTGCTCATTTTGACATTTTGTATTTTTAATATACTCTGATACTCCTCTTGACATTTTCAGCTCAGACATGTAAATGGAGCGCCATTAATTCTATTATGTTTATTAATGTTAATTCTATACATAATTCTATACAAAATGTTGTTGCCCATTCCTGATCATCTCCATGTGTCCTCTATGATTCTACTGCAAACACTGTGTGTTTATAAGGGAAGCTACATCTGATTACAGTAGGGTCAGCAGCAAGTGGACAGCAAGTAGCATGTACGTAAATGACAGCAGGACTCAGTTGGTGATTCTAATTTTTTTCAATTCAGTTTTTTTCTATAGCACTAATTTACTAACCTGACAACAGCCAGATGCATGTCTCACTCCGCCTAGCTCCACTCACATACATCTGGGAAACCGCCATAGGAATTGCCTTTACTGAAGGCTGGGCCTTATCAAAACTCCTTGCATATGATTGGATAAGCCACTTGTCTGTCATCTTTATCGATGTGCTATTTCAACCACTCACACCGAAGCTAACCCGTGACGCTGTGAGAGCTACGCAGGAAAAAAACAACACAGAACAGCCAACATCT
>NW_015151208.1:27096-28365 GCF_000732505.1 Cyprinodon variegatus
TTTCTCGCTTTTTTTTCAATATTCCGAAAAAGAAAATTACAAAAGACCCTCTGAAACTTTAGTGAGGACATATTTGAATTGAGATTTTGAGGAGATTGTATTTGGCTTTTGATTTGGAGCCTTGTTGCTTTGTATTCTGCTTACTATGCTGTCTTTTTTTTTTTTTTTTTTTTTAATCTGCTTTGTTATTCCAAGAATCTTTGTTTAGTTATAGCCATGCCACCTAGTTTGCTTTATTATCAGTTGTCTATTTCACTTTCTTCTTTATTTTCACGTACTTCACATCCTGTTATTTGGTTCTATTTGATTCATTCCTCACAAAACATATTTTCTCACAGAGCTGCCTCTGTCTGCCTGTCCACACTTTCTGTCTGCTCCAATGAACTCCTGCTGACAACTTTGGATCACGTTAAACTTCAAAGTAAATTATTTTTCTTGGGAGTAATGTAAGATCTGAATGATGCTCAGGGTGGTTATCCAGAAAGTGGAGACATATATATTTGATTTAAATCACAGACTTTTACATAAAATATCTTGGAATAAAATGGTCGTTAAACAACTCCTAAACTAATCGGCTGAGGTGTGCGTGCTGCACTGAGAGTAAGCAGGATGAGTGAAGCATGGAGCAACAGTAGCCTCCAGCAGTGCTCAGCGGATGCTAAGGTATTTGGTTGAGTTTTCTCCTGCAGCTTTTCCTATTGGCTCAGGGTCATTGACTCCAAGCACTGACTGCAGCTCTTTCCACACTACATTTGTCAGTTCCAATCCACAAAGCCTGCTATCTTTCTCTCCATGTTCTTGCAAACACACACGTATGCTTGTATTTTTCTGATAAACACATCCATAAAAGAAGAAGAAAACATTCAAAACTATAAAACAGCAAGAGTTTGAGATCCACACACTAGGAAAGAGGCACACTGTGGTACTTTGTTTGCCCTCAAGGAATCCACGTATAAAGCATATATAACTTTCATTATTTTTATTAGTGAAGTGAATAATATATTTGTTGTGAATGCTTTTATATATATCCCACACAATAATGTAAAAAATAAAAAGGTTTTCTGTGCTCCTTAAAATAACAGTACTGCAGGAACAGTAACATGTCATTTTAGTTTAAATGCAAAAATAGACTACATTAGATTTTCATTAGATTAGATTTACATTAGATAAGATTTTCTAAAACATAAAATAATTTATAGGATTAAAGGAATAGTACACCCAAAACATGATTAGCCTTCATTTTCTACTCACCCCCATGCTGAACAACAC
>NW_015151208.1:30873-32508 GCF_000732505.1 Cyprinodon variegatus
TGTGAACTGAATTTTGATCTAGTTCACGTAGAAAGAGAACTTTCCCAACACTGCAAACTACATCAATAAAGCGATTAAGAAAAAAGATATTAATACATTTCTAAAGCTGTATGTTGAAATATCTCTGCTAGTGTATTTCTGATATTATTTTTAAAATAAGCTGTTTTCCTCTTTTACTGAATTACAGTTTCTATTTCCATAAGTTTTACTCTTCTTTCGTCGGATATGTTAGTGCTCACAATGGTAGAATTCTCTTTGTCATGATGGGTCTAAGATGTTTGACCCACATGCAGAAGCACTTCACAGAGACCAGTTTATTGTAGGGAATTGTACAGAGATAGGTAAAACAGTTCTTCCGTTTTGGGAGGTTCCAGAGGTTTGGTGAACCGGAAGCGGAAGCTCTAGGAGGAGATCAGAGTGGTGAGTTCAAGGACTACGTGAAAACTGGCCGAAGGTCTGAATACTAGGTTTGTTTGACTCACTGTGGTTGTTATGGAGGGTTTCAGAGATCCAGTTTGTGGAGGCTTGGTCTGTTGAAGGTTTGGTTTGTTGCAGTGCGGACAAGTAGACTATGGGGATCCTGAGGAGCAGCTAGCAGACTGACACTTGGTTCCTGAAGGGCTCAGCGTTTAGATGAGGAGATCTGTCTCCTTTTCTCAGTGTGACGAGTGTTTCCCTTCCAGAGTTGAAGGGCCAGCTTATCCAGAGGATCTGGAAAATCCTGCCAGAGAATCAAAGACAAAGAAAGGTTAGGAGCTCTAAAGACACTTAGACTCAATGTTGACTCACCTAACTCAGAGGGGCTAGAGTACCCAATACTGGCAAACACTCTGGCGAGGAAGTGAAGACAGTCTGCTCCTTAAATACTCCTCAGGAAGTGATGACCCAATAGGCTGCAGATGTGAGGTGAGAAGAACAGGAAAGCCCTCCAGACCAGCAGAGAACAATGGCACCATCTAATGGGTGCACTATGAAACTGCAAAAGAAATAAAACAAGCCCTAGAAATTGTAATCCTAACAATCTACAACAAACTTCAACACACTGGAGATGATTCACTTCATCTTCCCAGGTTGAGCAGGGGGGAAACTGTTAATTGATAAGTTGAATTCCAAATGCTGTCCAAAAATTTGCAATACAGCACTAACTCTCAACTCAAAGTTATTTCCCCCAAAGATGCCGCAACCATCTCAGTTGTATTTATACCCTTTTATAACATAATGTAAATCTGTGCACACGACAGAGTACATTGCCTTATGGACTATAATCAGAGTGCGAAATACGGCGGGGTCCGGGGGGGCTCGACCCCCCCGATTAACCCATGAGCCCCGCTGAAAGCCTCAAAAGCAAAATTTAAAGGGGGTCAAAAAACAATAAAATAAAATGTTCTGGCTCCGTAGGAAGCCATTGCTCATATTTGCATATTGTTTCTAAGTTATATACTATAAGCTTTCTTATGTATAATATTTGATATAGTCTTATTTTGAAAGCACCGGAAGTTGAGCAGTTGGTATCTTCCTTTTTAACGAGTAAAAACTGCATAGCTGAATCTGTTCTCTCTGTGCTGCGTTTTTGGCCAGTACAGCATGTAATTTGATGTGAAGGGTGTATTTCGTTTATGTACATATAGTACTATG
>NW_015151208.1:32596-34278 GCF_000732505.1 Cyprinodon variegatus
TCTCATTTTTAAAATTAACATAATTAAATGAGTTGACCCAGATGGTAACTACATTACTAACATCTTCTGAGTAGAAATGAAGATTCTCTCAGTTTTGAAGTCCAAACAAAGTGACACAGTTACAACTAGAACACCAATTTCAATTCAAACCGAAGATGACTCTCCTTTTCTCGCCTTCTGCTGTTGTTTGCACGCATATCGCATGTAAATGTTATACTTTTCATTTTAGCCAAGCTTTGGCTTGTAAGATGAGGTCATGGTGAACGGTTTTGCAGGCATGAGTTCTTGTAGCTTGTTTAATGAAACGGAAACTGGGGGTTGTTGGAGAGTTTGAACACATTGTTTCTCTGAGTGTCCACGAAGTACATGTAGAAATAGATACATAGCAAACATCTGTTCCTAAAAGATAAGACCATTTGTGTGAAAATACTATTTTTCACACAAATGGTACTATTCTTCACTGATTAGCTTGAGAACCTCTCACAGGAAATAAAGCCAGTTAGTTTAAAACTTGGAGCGACCCGAAGATTGGGTCTCTTGCACTGTTAATGGACTGTGTGGGTGTGTTTTATCAACCTGCAGGCTTTCAGCACTAATTCTGTGCCATTTTATCTTATTTAACTGTTAAAATCAATTTCTAGTTAAATCTTATTCTCATATCATTCTAATTTGGATCTGTAGTAATTAATAAAGTAGGACAAAGTTCAAGTGAATTATGAAAATGATCACATAGAGATAATCAGAATATTCTGAAAGCTTCATCCAGAATAACTTGATCTTGACAAACATGCATGCCGGTTGGATTAGCAATCATTATTAACCACCCTACAGAGTTAAATTTCTGTTCGACCCTGTCGGCACAATCAGAATTTATTCATACAGGTAAAAACAATCATATTCTTCAACATATTTCTATAAGGAAAACCATCTGATTGGCACTCCAGGACTGTTTTGAATGCTCTAACTGAAAAATGTTCAAAGCTGCAGCAAATTATGATAACAAGATCAATGAGTATAAAATGAGTGTGTCAGCCTACATCAAGAAATGCATCAAGGATGTCAGCACCACAAAGTTCACACGAATCGGTCACTCCAGTCATCAATGGATTGTCATCTAGCAGTTCCTACACCATGCTTAAGACAATCCAGACTGTTTTCATGGGTCATCCCAAGATGGTGGAATTAACTACCAAGCACAGCAGTGCCCCTTTCTATCTTTAGGAAACTCTTAAAGTCGTACGCCAGTCTTTATTGAATGTCAAATCATTCTGGCTTAAACATGTATATAAATGTACTCTTTATCAGACTATATTGTCCCAAAATCTAGAAAATTTCTATTTAAAAAAAATCCTGTCTTAAAATCTGTGGGTTTTTTAATTATCTTATGCAGGCCAGTTAGTTATACGTCAGCTTGTATAATCATATATCAACGGTCATCTGTCAATAAAATTTTGCAGTCATACCGTCTTGATTCATATGTTGCATCTAAGGCTACGTTCACACTGCAGCCTGAAGTGACCCAATTCCGATTTTTTTTGCCCATATGTGACCTGTATCGGATCTTTTTATGACAGTTTGAACGACACAGATCGGATTTTTTCAAATGCGACCCAGGCCACTTTGATATGTGGTCCTGAATCCGATACGTATCTGATCTTTTCAAATGCGACCTGTGTCTGTAC
>NW_015151208.1:37633-41455 GCF_000732505.1 Cyprinodon variegatus
AGTATAGTATGGTATAGTATAGTATAGTGTAGTATAGTATGGTATAATATACTGTAGTGTAGTATAGTACAGTGTAGTATAGTGTAGTATAGTACAGTATAGTATAGTATAGTGTAGTATAGTATGGTATAATATACTGTAGTGTAGTATAGTACAGTGTAGTATAGTGTAGTATAGTACAGTATAGTATAGTATAGTGTAGTATAGTATGGTATAATATACTGTAGTGTAGTATAGTACAGTACAGTGAAGTATAGTATAGCATAGTGTAGTGTTGTATAGTATAGTTTAGTGTAGTATTATTTGCCATTAGTTCTATAAAGTCCTTTCTTCTATTAGATCTATTTATGCTAAAGGTCATATAACCATGCTGTGCACCTATTCATAAAAAATACATTTTCAGTCTTTTAATCATAAAGACGAAGAAAGAGGGTTCATTCAGTTTATTTAGGTGCTGCTGCAATGCAAACTGGTTTCAGAAATCTTCTCCTCCTCCACATGCAGCCTCGTATGGGAATATTGGGACTGAGAACCAGACATTTCTAGCTTATTACTGCTCTGTTTCTTGATTTTAATTTATTTTTCTTAATTACCACATTAGAGATAGTGGTAAGGTCAAAGATACAGATAATTTATGAACGCAAAATGTCCTAGACTAGTCCAAACATGACAAGAATGGGTTTCTAACATAATTATTTTGAAATTCTCAACAAAAAAAACGCATTGAAAAATTAAATATTAATCACAGATTCATTATGGAGAAAGCAGAATATGAAATGAATTTATCATGGCGTATATGGCTGTCCAGATTTTTATCCGTCTTTCTTTATCTGCCTCTGTGTGATGTGAGGATGCTCTGCAGGAAATTAACAGAAGCCTATGAGAGCAATGTGTACGTGACTGTGTGTGTGATGATCAGCCCATTTAAGGTCTATCACTCTGCTGCAAATCTCACGTGTCATCTATGTACAGCTAACATCCAACCATGTTTTATCCATTTAGTGCGTCCACCTCTCTGATCGTGTGCAGGTGATTGTTGCTGTGTGTGCTAGGAAAACAAGCTTTGAATGAAAATACCACTGCAGTAGTGTAAGTGTAAATTGGATGATTTTTTAAAGATGTACATATTATTTCTAATTATAGACATTTCCTCACCGGTGTACATATTCAATTAAGTTTATTTCTTTACCACAAATTCACAACACATGTCATCTCAAGGCACTTTATGATTCAGCCACAGCATACAGTCAAATAAATAAAAAATTTCTATCTAAGGAAAACCAGCTGATTGCATTGACTCATTGACTCTTCAGCAAGCATGCTTGTAGCGACAGTGGAGAGGAAAAACTCCCTTTGAACAGGAAGAAACCTCCAGCAGAACCAGGCTCAGTGTGAGCGGCCATCTGCTGAGGCCGACTGCGGTTCAAGGAGACAGAAGCAGACACTCTAATAAATAAAAAAGGCAACCTTACAAGCTTACATAAGCATACAACACAACAATTTTTGATTTTCACCTGTCGTTTTCCCTCCCTGCCTCAATTATAATTTATTCCTCTCACCTGTTTCTTCTGTTTATATTCAGTTCAGCCTGAGCATTCAGGGCCAGATCATTACTTGTCTTTCTGTTAGTCTGTCTGTTAGTTTTTATTCCTTGGTTCATGTCCTGGATCCTAGCAGCCTGTGGTTTTTGTGTTTGTCTCGTCCACTGTTCCTCCCCCGCGGAGTCCTCTGGGTTTTTGGCTCTATATGGGGGGAGGTTCAGCTTTTATCCAAGTAAGCCTGGCTCCAGGGAGGAGACCAGTTTAAAGTCCTGCATCGAGTTCTGGTTCCACGTCCTGTCTCGGCTACCCTCTTCCACTGAGCCTGTTCATCTGCACCTGATCCTGTCCACTCCTGTGCGTGACCACCTGGTCATGCTTCTGGTCCCAGTCAGACTCTGAACCCTCCTGGGAGCCTGTGGATGCCTGGTGAGTCTGGATCCTGCCACCTGTTTCTGTTCCTGCCTGATCTGGATCCTGTTCCTGTCTGTTCTGGATCCCTGACCAGGATCGTCTTCCAGCATGACTTCTGGGACTGCAGCATTTGGGGACATTCTTGGACTGGACTGTTAAACCAGGTAAGTGGCCAACTCAGACAATCATCTTCTGTCAGATGATCGTGGCCCTAACCTGTGTCTGTGATTGGGCGGTGCCCCGTTCCCCATCCTGCAGTGTCCCCGAGCCACAACTCCACTTTAGTTTTCTTTATTTAATAAATGTTTTGAACTTTCCTACTGGCTATCTCTTCTTGAATACTGGGTCCCTCTGTCCTTGGCTCATGACACCATGATGTGAGCTTGATTCACCCTTTCATTTGCCGTCCTAACACAGAGCCAGTTGGGCACGTGTTCACAGTCTGGACGTCATTTGATCAAAAAACCCATTTGCCATTAACATTGGGGTGGGATTTAAATATGATTTTATTGCATAGCATATTTTGCCTTTCCTGTGTGGGGATTGACAATAACAGACCTAAGGTTTTATAGATTCTAGAAAAGAAGAAGCAGTGTCTCATGAAATTCTACGCCATGAAGCATTCACTAAAATCGCAAAATGCATTTTTGAAATTGACTTATCAAGTCATTATTTTAGACAAGTATTGCACACCTAGCGAGTAAAGCCAGAGCTTTAAAGCTTTTAAAGCTATGCATAGAATTTAATTAGACGAATCAATGATATTTATATGAATATGAGTTGTTTAGACTGACTGTATGAACTATGAGCCAAACTGCCTGATATATAAATGGCACGCACTTTGATGTAAAGTATGAGTTTAGTGGACCATATAAATGCATGCAAGCGCTGCAAAAGTACCGGGAAGCAAAAAGATGGTCAGGGATATTTTCATTCAGGCCTCAATATCATTAGACAGGAAATAAAGATAGTTTCCATAAGAGAAATTACAGTTTGGCAACAAAATCATAGTTTTGAACCAAAATCTGTTGAGGAGGTCGAGTTTGAAAAAAAGAGTTACAGAAAATCTCAGGATGAGTGATTTTTCTTTAAAATAATTTTATTTCTAATCATTTTTTTTGTCTTTGATTATTCATCTGACCTTTATGCCACTGAAAAAGATTCGTCTTATTTTCCCTTATGAACAGCTCTTTTCCTGCCATTGAAACTATATTAACATACTTGCCTTGCCTTGCCTTTCCTAAAAGGGCCATGAGTTACACCTTGAAAAAACCTGTTAGAACTAAATATCTGCCAAGTGTAGCCTGGTGATTTTTAAGATGTAATTTTTTTTTTCTCCAAAGTATTTTTATTAAGCATTCAGTCAAGAAAAATACAATTTCAAGTACATTAGAACAATTTTCCCCCTTTAACCGCTCGAACAACCCTCCCGTTGCATCATTAAGGACAGTCAAAATATGACAATGTGTATTACTCCAGAGTGTGGGATCCATAACCTTGATGTGGTTCAGAATAGGTTGCCAGACACTGAAAAACTTGTGGGCGTGGCCTCTTGTAGAGAATCTGATTTTCTCTAAGGTCAAATGATGCATAAGATCAACCAGCCATAACTTAAAGGATGGCGGGTGTGTGTCTTTCCATAAAAAAAAAAGTGTCTTCTAGCAAGAAGTGTGGCAAAAGAAATTATATTTTTAATTTTGTGATGAAAATTTTCATGCAATGATATTCCAAATATCGCAACTATGGCCTCAGGTTTAAAGGAATAGTACACCCAAAACATGATTAACCTTCATTTTCTACTCACCCCCATGCTGAACAACACTCTGGAGTACTTTTTTGATATCTCAAATGCATCTGGAGATCTGGGAGG
>NW_015151208.1:42096-44253 GCF_000732505.1 Cyprinodon variegatus
CCTCCCAGATCTCCAGATGCATTTGAGATATCAAAAAAGTACTCCAGAGTGTTGTTCAGCATGGGGGTGAGTAGAAAATGAAGGCTAATCATGTTTTGGGTGTACTATTCCTTTAATGCTAATACCTAAAGAGTCAGAGAGAAATTTGAAAATGGGCTCCCCGAAGTTTTTCAATTTAGAACAGAGCCAGAATATGTGTGATAAGGTGCCCAGTTCCACTCCACATCGATCACAGTTGGAGTCAATGTCTTGTTTAATTTTGGACAGTCTCACTTTGGACCAATGTAATCTATGAACAACTTTGAACTGAATGAATCTTTGCCTCAAGCAGATGGAGGATGCCTGAATGTTATTTAGTATGGATTGCCATATGTCTTCAGAAAAGTCCGTAGCCAGTTCCTCCTCCCATTTCCTCTTGACATCTGTTAAAGGTTCCATGTTGAAAGAGTTAATTAAGATGTATTTTTTAACAAAAACATTCACTCGGCTCACGAGCCCGCAGCCTTTAAAGAGTAACTGTTCAAAATTTTGTCCCAAGTGCCCAAACATATTGGGTTAAGAAAGTGGATGTAAGAAAAGAAACCAAAGATCTTTCATGGGAAGGACTTTAGGATCACAAATTGCTTGCTTTAGGAACTATTCTCTCTTTATCTCCTTGCTGATACTCGCTCTCCCTCTCTTTCTCATACTTGATGGCTCCCCTGCATGCTCCTAATAACCTATGATGAGTCCTCCACACTTGAGCACCCTCCCATCTGATGGCTGCTGAGAATCAAACACACACACATTCACACTATCCCACTGTGTTGGACATAGAACAGTGTGGATGATGACAGCCATCAGCAGGGCAATTAATGGGCCTGTCCTCTGGTTACAATACAAACTGAGAGGAAGCAGAAAAACAACATTAGCCAATACTGCTGAATCCTAATGGCATAATTAGCCTAGCATTGAGCTCTCTTCCTGGACCAAAGGACCCCCAGCCAGCGGTGGGGCTGAGAGATCTGTTCAGTTTTAATGGAGTAAAATGAAATTCACTTTATTCAAAGCTAAAACAAGGAAAGCATGAAGAGACAAATACGATCATCATCTTTATTGTAGCAAGTAGTTCCAAACTCACTCTGTTTCACACTATTGGAGGAAGCAATCAGAAACAGAGGGAGCGGCAGAGCCAAGTGAGCATGGAGGAAGTGATCGAGGCAAGACAGCAAACTGAAGGGGAGGCATAAAGAAGAGATGGTCCAAAGGAGGGAGAGGAGAGCAGTGCAGACACAGGACTGTGCCTGTAGCATACTGATGCAGCTATAAAGCATGCATGCAATCGGAGTGGCCTTGGCTAGACAACCACACTTGTGCTACACAAGGCTGGGCTGTCTCCAGGTACCATAGCAGCACCTCTGTCTGTGTATTGTTTTCCTATATTGGGAAAACAAGACAAGGAAGATGACATTAGAGGAAAGCATGTTATACATTTATGCATATGGTTATTCTTATATCCACACAGAGGTGCATGCAAAAGATTGTTTGCGTGTGCCTTGTGTGTGCTGGAGTTATGGGGGTTGTTCTAATGCTGTGTGTGTCTCCTTCTATAAAGCCTCTGTTATCACAACAAGGAGCACATGCAGCTCCTGTGCAAGCTTTCTTTCTATAGCATAGTCTCAGGGGAACTCCCATTACATATTCTGCTCTACAGGAGAAGCACACAAGAGATTCTGCAGGAAAACACCAACATACAGATCTCTGTTCAACACAAACATATAGCGTTTCATTTTATGGTATAAGTACATTAGGTTAGGTTAGTTATACAATAAACATCAGAAATGCTAAAATTAAGCAAGGGCAAAACTAATTTGAAATAATATGACGATATTAGTTCGAGTAAGGGAACATTTTTTCTTACTCCTCTCTCTCCTTAATTCACCGTTTTGATGTTTCAGTGCTTGTTCTTACTTTTACCATAGTGTGCATTACCTATATCGTCAATGAACATTCACTGCAGGGAAGCTCTAGGCTGATTATATGTATTACTTTTTAAATAGGTCTCTACTATATTAATACTGAACATATTAATACTGTGATAAAATATTTCTCCTGTGGAACCAACTGCCAGTTTTAGTCCGTGAAGCAGACACCCTGTCTACTTTTAAGGCTAGGCTT
>NW_015151208.1:45086-48823 GCF_000732505.1 Cyprinodon variegatus
GCCTTGAGATGACGTGTTGTGAATTTGGCGCTATATAAATAAATTGAATTGAATTTATAGATCCATTATGTAGACCTTGATTCAACTGATTGTACTCATAATTTACTGGAAAAGTAGAAACACATCCGGCCTTTGAGGAAAAAATTATGGAAAAACAATTTAGAGGTTGAAATACAAAAGCTAGGGGCGTGCAGGGGGTGCAGTGGTTAGCGCGCATGAACCATGTATGGAGGCCTTAGTCCTCAATTTGGCCAAACTGGGTTTGATTCCGATCTGTGGTCCTTTGCCCCCTCTAATACTCCCATTTCTTGTCAACGTACTGTCAAAAAACAAACAAAAAAAAACAAGCCACTTGTGCTGTGCATCGAAGATCCTCAGCCCTGGTAGGAGACTCTGTTAATTTTATCTACACTATGTGGTTATGACCATGAGAGAAGTGGCTCAAAGAAAGCAAGAGGACCCCTTGTTCACATAAAGCCCTGTTTCCAGTTTGATTCAAGCTGTGGAACCAATCCAACATGTTACTCTGGTTAGAGGACCTCTGAGGGATGGTTAAGTTAGCCATGTAGATCTTTATTGTTAGAGGCCTCTGTTCTGATTTTGATCTCACCTACTGTTTCCTTTGCTTCCATTAGATTAGAATTGTCCCCCAAGTTGGCATGATGATGATGTGGGAGATAATGAACAACCAATGGCTGTGCCTGACTGGAAAGTCTGTCACCATTTGTAATTTCCTGTGTGATGCATCAAACGCCGATGCTTTCCATGCTGCTGGAAACTGAGCTTTAAATGTAACACGAATGCAGCTAAATGTGAATGTGAAGAGAAACCACAAAAAAAAATTAAAATAATCAAAGCTCATTTATTTCCCTATGGGACACAAGGGATAGATTCCTAACCTGTGATTGCATTCAAATGATCTTAGCTCATTCAAGAATTAAAACATGGAATAAGAAGACATTATTTACCAACTGAAACTAATCTTCACACTTATTTCATAGGAAAATGTTTATTATTGCAGGAAAGTGATGGAAACATCTGCTCCCTTTAGGTTTGTTTGTGTTGTTTTTTTTCCAACTAGAAGCTAGCGCTCTTAAAAGGTAATTCACACATTTTTCCATCAGAGAATGTGTAAATTAGCTTGGCATGAAACTGTGGCAATGAAGACATTAAACTGCTGCACATCTGTTGTAAGAAGAAATAGACTAAATGACTCAAACCGATAATAATTGTGACATCACAGCACAACTCAGGTGCTCTTTTGTTAGGACTTCTCTCCTAAGGGGAGCTTTTCCCTGTCCAACCCCCCACACCACCTAAAAAAATGCAATAATGTAAAACCAGCCAAACTAACATTAGTAGTTTATCCCTGAGCTTATTTTTATTATTTAGTTATTATCGTTATTTAATAAGATTCACTGTCCACGTCAGCAAGAAATGTCACTTCCTTTCAACAGTGAGAGAACAAAACATTAATATATCTAATAAATACAAGATGAGATCAAACAAATAAATAAATATAGGAAGAACATTATTTAATATGTGATTTAAAAAAATCAACTGCTTCCTTTGTTTGACCAAAGGAAAAAAATGAATGAAAAATATGAGCCAAATATGAAAAGACTACATCGATTTCAGAAAAACTGTTTAGGAAACAGTTCCCATTGATGTTTCCAGGTGAACCTGCAGTATCAGGTTTTCTTTTCAATGAAAGATATTAAAGGTATTATGGACGAATTTATTAAAAGACCTGCACTCTTCACTTTGAAAAACAATGTGCATGTGAGAGCATGCACAATCACATTTCCCCTCAGTCACAGTCTGTATAAAAGTTGCTGTTCTCATCACTCGTAAAAGCTTACTGTGCCTGAACGTCTCCTCTAACCCCTAAATCCCTCCATCACCATATAGAGCGGGGACTATATACTGGACTTTATAGTTAACTAAGTTAACTGACCGTTCAGACAGATGATCATTACTTTTTGCTCCCTGTTGGTGTCATAACTCCTCCTCCTCTGCACGGTGCCTGCGCCATCTTTGTTATTAGTCACCTTATATAAACTTACATAAACATATCTCCAGGATGATTGACAATTAGGAGGACCACTTATTTAGATGATCCACCTGGAAATAAAATACCTCTATACCTTTAACATGCGGAACATATGGTTTTGGTGATGCATGTTAGCATCCCCTTGCATGTGCCTGCAGTGTAATGTATACTGTTTTTAGTCAACACTGCAATGCTTTAGCAGAGGGAGTTCATACTGCATGTGGTGCCATTATAGTGGACATTTGCCTAATAAAGATCAAACAACAACTTTACTTAAGTTATGAATGCTGAATATAGGTGAAAACCTATCAGGTGGAAACTTCAAAACACAAATATAGACAGCTTTTAAGGTAAGTTAGGTAGTCTTCCTCATCGCTTACAGTATGTCTTCAGTTTTATCCATGAGACAATCAAAGGGGATTGTGGCCTAGTGGTTACGGCATTGCGCTTGGAATCCAAAAGTTTGGGGTTCAAGCCCCACTCCCAAAGACTGCCACTCTGGCCCCCTGAGCAAGGACCTGTAACCCCACTGTGCTCGCTGGGTGCCACACAATGGCAGTCCACTGCTCCCCAAGGGGATGGGTTCAATGCTGAGAGTTCTCTGTTCTTGTAGTGCTCTGCACTTGTGACAGTGTAATGACCATAAAACAATGGTGATTTGGGTCAAAGTCTGGTTAAAGGTATGCTATGCAATCGGTGTTGATTTTCCAGCGAGGCTCCCCCCAGAGGGCGAAAGTAAAAGTGCACTGTCGTAATTATGCTCAGCTGTTCTCCTGGTTTCTCCGTCAAGCCAGGCACGGTTGTTTTGAGCTTAGCAGACAGGCGAACGCAACGAATCACCATGACTACTGCGGTAAGTGACTTTTTTGTTCCAATTTTCGAGTTTGAAAATTCTCGCTGGTTCCGCCATGATAAATGCACAAATATCACAACTGCGCTAGCAAAGAGCATGCCTTTCACTGGGGGCGTGTAGCAGTTCTCGCCGTAAAGCAAGACCGACTCTTGCGATGCGCGAGACTTCTGAGCCTGTGGGTGCGGGCCGAGGGCTCCTGCAATCGCAAGTACGGTATTTCCCCTACAGACCACCAGGGCGGCCAAGAATACCTTTGTTTGACCTGAAATGACCCATTTAATCATCCAAAACGTTATGGAACACATTAATTAACTGAAAAATGTTTTGGGGCGGCTTTCCAGTCGTGCAAGAATTTTCTAATCGGTCTGACTTTCAGCCTGATCGTGCATCATGTAGTGTACAGGGGGTAACGAGGGGCGATCAGCCTCTCATGGCCACCTCCCGATCAGGAATCGTGAGGTCGGGAGATTTTCAAACATGTTTGATTTTCAGTTGACTGTCGTGGGCAAATCGCTCACTGCGCAAACAAGGATTCTTCTTCTTCCTCTTCTGGGAGTTAAATGCAAGTTAAATGTAGTTCTTTCTAAAAAAAATTGACAGACCGTAGTAGCCAAATTTGCTCAACCATGTCTTTGTCCAAATACGTTGTCGACTTTTCTTTTTAGGGTTCTCAGCACAAAATTGCACAAAATCTAGTGAGCTTAAAGGAATAGTACACCCAAAACATGATTAGCCTTCATTTTCTACTCACCCCCATTTCCTAAAAGCGCGTTCACGAGTCTACAGAAACTGCGGCAGACCAAACCAGTTGAAAGCGCGCATTCAGCGTCT
>NW_015151208.1:49494-52472 GCF_000732505.1 Cyprinodon variegatus
TCAAAAAAGTACTCCAGAGTGTTGTTCAGCATGGGGGTGAGTAGAAAATGAAGGCTAATCATGTTTTGGGTGTACTATTCCTTTAATATACCTCTTCTACTCGACTGGCTTCCAGATAGACGAGTCCGAGTAGCGCCATCTCACTGTGGAACTGTGAGTTTCTAAAAACCCTGCGGTTTTGTAGTACAGTGTGAGCTGTAGCTGCGTGCAACAATGGAAAAAAACCCGCAGTATATGCCTGGCTTTTAAAGAACCAAAATTTTGACTGTCTAGCAACATCTTGTTCCATATTTTTACCTCCAAACTGGCTGATCAGCTTAATCTTATGCCTTTTGTGATCTCACTATCTTAAAAACAATCAAAACAGAAATAAAAAAACTATGTAATTTGCTTTAATTTGGGGAAAATGGGATTTGTCTAAAATTCTGCTGTAGAAATCCATAAATGATTCTCCTGGTGTGTTTTTATCATCATCAGTGTTCATCTTTAGTGGGTGAAATTTACCAGTGGACGATATCTTAAAATGTTTTGCTCTTTTTCTCTGTAGAGATTATCTAATCAGGATCCCCTTTGGACTTTTATTGAGGACCAAACACATATGTTTTTTTTTTTAAATGCTTTGCTCTAACATATATCAGTGTTATATCACGGTGGGAGTTTCTAAAAACATTTTGAAATATGAACAGAGATTCAGTTTATTTGTGCTTTAGGGTATTACTAAACGACAAACATGTAGGGATGAGGAATAAAAGAAAACTGCTTGTGACTGCTTTTAGAAAACCTGAGCTAATTTGTAGCACAATGGGAATAGAGGCAGGTATTACTGGAACTGTCCCCATTTTATTTCATCTGCTGTCTGTTTTTGACTCAGTTCATTAACAACAGGGGGTCCACTGCTCCTTTGTTTCACCTTCGGATCTATCATCCCGTCTGGTCTAAGGGAGACTTCCAAAAAAGGATTTTATTCATTAGCGGAAATGAGAGCAGGTTGCAAGGGGTAAACTGGTTTTTAGTTTTTAGTTCCCAATTGTTGCAAAGTCTGCCACATTGTAAGAAAAAAAAAAGAAAATAACCACAGAAGGGGGAAAAAATGCTTTACACCAGTCTTTAATGACAGAACAGAGCTCTTTCTGTCCGTCTCCCATTGTTTCACCTCTACCTGATTACACTGTGATGATGATGGCACCATACCTCCTGACCACTAATTGGAATCATTTCTGTGTAATCACTTTAAAAGACTGGCAGGAGACATGCAAGCAATAAGAAGCAGTCAAGAAAGGCAACAGCATTTTAATTTAATCTTTTGAGATTCGTCTGAGTCCATCAAACAAGTGCAAAGCCACCAAGAGACAAGCCGAGATGTGGCGGCAGAGCTGTTCAATTGAGAGACGAATTGTGGAGTAATAGGTTTAGAGGCAATGAAAGAGAGCAGGGGTTTAGCTGGATATGCTTCAGCCATTCTTTCATTCTTATGCCCTTTATCCCACATAATCTGTTAGAAATCTGTGCTCTAGCACTCGATTTCTTCAAAAACACATCTGTGATACAGCATTTTTCTTTAAATGGACCGAGTAAGGTTTTCATCCAACTAATACTGATCGTCTAAAAGCCCCCTCTGCACCTGAAGCAACTGGAGCTGCTGGTTGTTGCACTTACTTTAAGAGCAGCAGTTAGATATAATGCCTAAAATTCTAACTTTAGAATTGTATGTATATTTTGCTGTTCAGTAAAGCTGTGAAACCGCGGGGCAACTCTGTGCATTGCTCAAGGCCCATAAGACACAGAGACCCAGGTTGGGGATAGCCTGTCCACAGCCATTTCCCCACTCTTTAATCTCAGCGGCCGACTGGAGAGAGCAGTGCTGCACATTCCATTAATGTAAAGTGGGGCTTGAAGGCCTGTAATTTATTGGCTCTGCAGACTCGCCTCCCCTCATCTCACTCATACTGGCTACCAGCCACCAAATACTCCCCCTGATACCAGCTGACACGCGGCACCCTGCACACAGCAGTTTATGCTACGCTGCTTCCCGTCTCCCTTTACCTACACCATATTACAGTATTTTTATCTTTACATAATTGGACCCACACTTTTCTTCTTATGATTTTTTCCTCTACCGCAGCTCTGCCTTTACCTGCAGAATACTTGCAGCACAGATTCCATCTGCAGAGGCTGTCCTGATACAGATTTATTACATTTTATCCTGCAACAGCCATAGCTATACGGCATATTTTCCTCTGCTGTAAAATAAAGTCGTTTGATGCTTCTCCATCATAACTTCAAGCAATGCAAGATAAAAAATATTAATACACACAGTTTACTATATAATATGAGAATCCAGGTTTTTCTTTTTGTCGTAGATCAAAAGTTTATAAAATCAAGAACTGAACAATGAAAACTCTAATCCTTATCAAATAAATCAGTCCAAGTTGAACAGTACAATTAAAGAATTATGAGCACATAATGTGACAAGATTGTTATAATATCATAACACAATGACATTCATGATTTACTATGACACCTTACAGCAGTGCTTCGTTTGGATCGGATCACACAGGCTATTCCAAAAACCCTCATAGGTCAGTCAATAGGCCTCCTTGGACAACTTTGGTAGACTCTAAATACAAACCAGCTTCACCACACAAAAGCCTCAGTGTAGGGTTGCAACAACGAATCGATAAAATCGATAAAAATCGACTTTTAAAAGCGTTGGCAACGAATTTAATCATCGATTAAATTAATTAAATTAAACCGACAAATCTGGCGACTTTTTACGGTGTCACTGGCGGCTTTTGGAGACTCTTAGTGAAAGCATGTATCGTTCCTACTCTGCCGTGGGGCGCCTCCCCCATCCCAACCCCGTTCTCCCACAGGAGTCCCTCTCAGCGCTGCAGTCAGAGCCGCAGGATGTTTACCCTCAGCGTCCAGACTGCAAATGAAGCGCGCATGCACCGGGATTGACGGCGCAAATTGATCAC
>NW_015151208.1:53516-55527 GCF_000732505.1 Cyprinodon variegatus
TTTTTGTCCGATTCATCGATTAATCGAAAAAATAATCGGCTGATTCATCGATTTTTAAAATAATCGTTAGTTGCAGCCCTACCTCAGTGTTGAATTATTTATAACCCATGTATCTAGCCATAATAATTTAACCCAGGTTAGAGTTTCCCACTCATTTCATTTTGCCAATTTTTCCTAAACCTAGTCCATAAACTTTGAGGAAAACATTTTACTTACAGCCTATTATAACCCTAAACATATCAAATAACGAATGGAGGTGGGCTGTAGAATACATACATTCTTCATCAGTGTGTGTTAGACATGGATTAACACAATTTAAAGTGCTACATAGACTTCATTTCACCCGGGACAAACTGGGAGCCGATCCGACTTGCCCTAGATGTAAACAGGTGCCAGCCATCACATCCTATATGTTTTGGTCTTGCCCCAGACTCAAAGAATTCTGGATTGAAATCTTCAAAACTTTTTCATCTGTCTACAGGAAAGACATTGAACCCGTCCCTCTGGTAGCCATTTTTGGTGTGGCACCGGGGGGCATAGAATTAACGACAGCTCAAAGGAAGGCAATGGCATTTTCTTCGCTGTTCGCCAGGAGATTGATTCTATTTAATTGGATAAAGGCAGTTCCACCAACTCATAAACGATGGATAGAGGAGGTAATGGCGCACCTAAAGCTAGGGCATCTTCGATTTACATCACAGGGTAACATTAAGAGATATTTCAAGATTTGACAACAGCATAATCAGCAGTATTTATTTATTTTTTCTCTGTTTGGCGGAATTTTTATCATTGTTAATCATACTTATATTTTTGGTTTTCAACCCACGGATGTGTGGAACATGGGTTGTATGTGCGGGTGTAGTAATTGTCTTGTTGATAGTTGGTCTATGTCTTTTTTTTTGTGATATCGGTGTGATGTAATTATTGAGTCTTTTTGTTTTGTTTTGTATGCCCTGGACGGGATGTCTGTTGGTTTAATATGAAAAACTAATAAAAACAATTTGATTATTTTGCTAATTTTTCCTGATCCTAGTCCATCAACTTTGAGGAAAACCTTTTACTTGCAGCCTATTATAACCCTAACCTGTTTGCATGTGCCCCAATGAAGACATGGGTTATATTCACAAGTTACGGTAATTTCTGATTGGAATATGTTGCATATCTCAGGGGGTTCTACTGCAAAAATTGCTTGGAAAAATCAAAACTGTTGCTTTAAAAATTTTTCTGTTTTGTGCAGTTTAGACTGAAAAAGAGCTAATTAAATTCAGTTGGGGCCAAGCCTGTATTTAAATACCAATTTAGTCGACTGTTTTAGGGGCCTTAAGGATTATCTTGCCTTGGGCACCCAAATAACAAGAACCATTAGTTGCTTTAACTTTTGAATTAAACAATTTTTTGTTATTAATCTATTTCTAGTTATTTGTATTCATTCTTTTAAAGTCTTTTTTAGATCATGTCTGTGCCTATTGGCCAACGCTCTGACCAATGAGAGCAACTGACTGTGACGTAGGAAGCGCGACAGGAAACTGGTGGGGGAGTGGAAACAAACAGCCTGTCTGTAAAATGGCGAATATTTTCTTCTTAAAAATGAATGAGCGTACAGTAGAGCCTCTTCCTGCTCACGTTTCAACGAAAACCCAAGTCTTATCCTTCCAATACTGATTCCAAAGCTGAGTCAAACGAGAACTGTTCCAGCGTTGCGCAGCTTTTTCGTCACACCCTCAAAACCCCGCCTGCTTTGCATCTAGAAATTCAAAACACATCTCTGCTTTATGATTGGCCCGCCAGTTCTTGATTCTTGATTGAGGCTAGACCAAACTCGCAGTGTCACGATTTGGTGTTGGATTGAGGACCCAAAAGCAGAGGCAAGTAGGCAGAGGTGAATTTAAGTGGGTTTAATGAGGTGCACAAGTACAGAGGCAGGAATCAAAAAATCCAACAAAATAACAAACAAACCAGAACCAAGGAGACATCAGGGGAAACCAAACTCTAGGAGCCAGGGAGAGACGAG
>NW_015151208.1:58479-68258 GCF_000732505.1 Cyprinodon variegatus
AAGGCCTAGGTACCATATGCACCGCCCGCTTCTACAAACTGTAGTGTTTAGATCCTTGTATAAGCATAATCCTAAAACCAGTTTTTGAAAAAAATCTGTTTTTTGTGTAAGATTCTGTCTAATTCCCCATAACGGGTAAATCCTAACCTCCACTATTATTTGTTTAAATGCAACAGCTACGTTTGCATGGACATAAGTAATCAGAATAAATGGCTGATCAGTCTAAAATGTGTCATGTAAACTTGCCAGTAGGAATATTCTAATCAAATCTGGCAACATGGGAATCAAACGCGACTGAGAGAGACGGTTGATGATGACTGACAATCCAATCAGCCTGCATGTATTCTGAAAGAGGCAACCTGAGTTGAGTGCGTGTGTGCAGCCCAGGTCAACGCCACGCATTTCCTGTAGTGGCTCAACACTGAGAAGATGCCATCACAATATTTATATGACCCATTTTTTGCCTGATCAGTTGTTTTATTTCCATTACTTGTGTCAATAAAATGTTTTTGATCCAAATGCATTTAAATCTGAATATGAAATTTTGTGAATTTGAAAAAACTAATGATTCTATTCAGAAAACAAACTCAGGCTGGACTGGTTTACACTTAAAAAATAATGTTTATAAAATGTTGTTTAAGGACTTTGAAACACAACTGCGAGCTACACAAGTAAATAAAATGAATCGAAGAGATGTCTTTAAGGTTACTGCTATTTGATAAGACCCATAATGATATAAACCCTTGTTTACTCCTGATAATGATGTTAAAGATGCTTGTAAAAAAGTATCCCAAGGCTCTGAGCATGACAATTGCTAGACTGAGTAAGTGGCAGTTAATGGCAACAAAATAAATACACAATAAGTGAGACTATGAAGCACTAACTAATGCAACATTTATGAGTTGATTAAACTGTGCATGCAGTTTAAAAGGAGCTATGAGAGGGATGCAATTGGCCAGTGGGCCACCACTTATTTATTCATGCCTAAGGCCATACATCTCTCTCAGTAAATTATTTAGCCCTTTTCATTGTGTGGCTGAGCATGTCTCCGACTGTGGTGTGAGTGTATTACTGAGGTTATGCGTATAGAGCCAAGCCAAAGATTGTTTTAGAAGGGTCACTGGCCACAAAATAACATTATGATATTGCCACTTTGTGCTCTCTCTGTGTGTGTGTGTGTGTGTGTAAATCCATCAGCCTGAAGTTTTCCATTTAGTAAAAGGGTCCTTAGGGGGGTTTGAGCACAAAAAGGCCAAACGGATCCGGAGATAAAAAATCTGATGCTGAGATTGAAGGAGCAACCAAAGGAAAAGGAAATAAATTAAACTTAATAAGGTGAGGAAACAGGAAACCTGTTTATTTCTTCTCATCTACTAATGTCACTAAATCTTTGTGAGGTAACAGAGTATGAAAGAAATCCATGACATTTCATTATGTTTGTTCTGTAAATTCTTACTGTTAGAGTCATGAGGTTAAAACATGAAACATTCATGCTAATCACTCCTTTTACATGTATGTTTTTGATAAAAATCATTTGGCTAAAATGCCATCAGAAAGCTGATAATAATAAGTGTGTCTCAGCCCCCCCCTTCAGTGTCCACCATATTGGATCAGTCCATTTGCTGCACATGTTCAGAAAGGTCCAAACAGACAGCAGCAAACCATTTGAAAACAAACCATGCAAAGAGCAGTGTTGCCAACTTAGCGCTTTAGTCGCTATATTTAGCCACTTTTCAGACCCCTCTAGCACTTTGATTTCTAAAAAGCTCCTAGCGCCAAATCTAGAGACTTTTTTCTGCTACTGGAGACTTTGGAGACAACATCTAAAAGCAGCGAACTCTGCTCTCCAGAGCGAGTAGATTGGTAACCCCGCCTCCTGCTCTCCTCTATCTTGTCTGCTGTCATGATTCATGCAGCTATTATTTCATCCAAATGAAAAATGGAGAACAGATAAGCAGATCATGGCTTGTCTACAGTGAAAAGAAGGACTGGGTTATTTACTTTGGCCTTTTTGGAAACACAGGAAGGAGCAATCAGCTAAGTGAGCTTAGTGCTTGGAAAAAATCTTTCATTCCTTTAGAGACAGCATGAAAAGTCAGAAGGGCACAATAGAAAGGGACAATAGAAAACAAAGAAGAAAACAATAAAGGAGAAAAAAGGTAGAACAAATAATGGATATCTATTCTATTACAATATCTGTATAATGGGTCTGTTTTATGTGTTGTCTTCTCAATTCAGAGAGCCCCATGCCTGCCTTTGCCTAGGGCCCCAAATTTCCTAAATCCACCCCTGCTAATAACTTTACTAATTGTGTTTCTGATTACAGGTCACCCTGCACACATAGTTGGCTAATAAGCTGTTAACACGCTGAGCTCCTGAAAGACGAGGTTAGTCAGCGGTTTTGGGAGTAAAACAGTGAAACATGATGATGCAGAGGGCAGTAAGAAAGAATGGATAAAAGGTATGACAGCATTCTTCATATTAACGCCCATCTGTCTGGCCACTTTCAATCCCGAGACAGTGTTCATCTGACATGAGAAGACAGCTCTAAGTAAAACACACACACTGGACTGTCACACCTCCAATCATATTGTCAGCAAGCAGCTGAAGAACCTCTTTATCCTCTGAAATAGATTTATCTGTTTTGGTTTTATAGGAGAAATGCACAATGATCAGTCTGTGAAGAAAGCTATTGCTAATGACATCCTATAACCTTACAACAAAACTGATTTTTAGAACAGACGTTAATATTTATTCTTTTATTTGACTTTTTTTTTTATTTTGGAAAAGCAACAATAACATTCCCATCCAAAAAGTCATAAAACATCATCTTTGTTGAACATTTGTTTCACTTTATTCTACTGATGCTGAAATATTTCTGCCAAAGGATTGTTAGATCAGACGAAGGTATTACCTGGTGAAACAAAGGGGTAAATAAAGGCAAAACTGTAAATGTGCCAGTAATATTTGGGAGGTGAGATCATATTTGGGTTTATAAAATCATATCCAGGAGAAAAAAGCAACAACAACAAAAATCACAAATAAATTGGGTTGTGACTGGATCCGAAGTATTTTTCTGTTCGACAGGCAACTACGCAATCAAAAATCGGATCCTTTTTTCAGTCAGTGAATGCACCAGAAAAACAAACCTTACCTTTAAGATCAAAATGGTTGGTGTAAGTGATATTTGATCTCCCCAGCTCGTTTTCTCTTTTTAAAGGCAATAACATTTTGGTGTGAGCCAGTCAGGTCATCATAACCTCAACAGGCAGCAACCATCAGTAATTACAAAGATTTGTTTTCATTATTGCCATTTGACATTTTTGCTTTTTATTATCGAGAATGGTACAATTAATCTTGCAAATTATCTTGTAATAAAATCAATTCAATTCAGTTTATTTATATAAAGCCAGTTCACAACACAGTCATCTCAATGCACTTTACTACGGTGGCCCGGAAGTGCAAACCAACAAAACAAAATCTGACACAGTTTTACAAATCTCGAAACACATTTACGTTTCAGGAAACAAAACAACAACATGTGAAACACTTTTACAAATCCTGAAACAAATGTGCATTTCATGAAATCAACCAGAGAGGGAGGGAGTGTCTTCGAAGCTGACCCAGAAGTGACAGCGGGAGTATTAATGATGAACGTTGCGTTTTGCCGGCTTTGTGGTACACAAAATGAGCAGATTAATGCAGTTAGGTTTTCGTGTGATTGGTCCTTGGTGTTTTTAAATTGCACAGAACACACGGAAGAACCAGATATGTTGCAGCAATGGATACAATAGTTTAATGAGTGTCACTCCTACGCTGTAATCGTAGAAATGTCATGTTTACATGGTGTACACACCAGTTTGAGATCTCTAAAAAGCAAACTAAACAATACCGCCTTTTATCGCAGAAAGGATTTCTCTTCAACAAACGTAATAATTAGGGCAGTAAGACAGGAGCTCCATGGACCCGGACAGCTGTTTTGATACTGCTCAATGTGGCAGGTACTTACAGTAAACAAAAGTACTCTGCGAGTGAAGAGGGATCATGTATCGAATTTGCTCCAGGAGCTCAATCCTGAAGGCTGCCAGAGGAGAACACGCAGAAGGTTTATACGGAGAATCTACCACTCTATGAGACCAAACTATATGTGGCATGTGGATGATTATGATAAAGTCAAGTCATTCAGTTTGGCTTTTTCAAAATGAAAAAGCAATTCTGGAAATGCTTTTTCATTTTCAAATTTTACATTTCAAATTGAATTTTGGTATGTATTTGCTGGGGTACATTTTGAAAAATAAATCTCAAATGTCTTTTTCCTTTTCATTTTAATTAAGTAAAAGGATGGTAAATGGCATGTACTTATATAGCGCCTTTTTTCAAGTCAGGAGACTTGACCAAAGCGCTTTACACTACATTCATTCACACACACACACACTGACGGTGGCAAGCTACATTGTATCCACAGCTGCCCTGGGGCTCACTGACAGAAGCGGGGCTGCCGTACAATGGCGCCACCGGGCCCTTTGACCACCATCAGTAGACAATGCAGGTGAAGTGTCTTGCCCAAGGACACAATGAACCGTCAACCCTTCGATTTCAGGGCAAACTCCTACATCCAACGCCACTGTGGCCCCTAAGGAGGAGCGGTGTTGAAGAAGAAAATGAAAATGCAAACAGGATTATTGATTACTAACTTCATTTATGAGTCAAACAATGCAGCCACATTCTTAAAAGTAACGATTTGCTTCCATACCAGCAGTGATCGCGCAATTTTCCTTTTCATATGTGGAGAACCTCGGCATCATCCCAATTAGACTGAGAACTGATTGTGGTGCGGAAAACGGGACAATGGCTGCAATTCAGTGCAGCCTACGCCACCATCACAATGACTACTACTCTGGAGCAGCCAGCCACATGTATGGCTCATCCACAACCAACCAGAGGGTTGAGTCCTGATGGCCCATATTCAGAAAAGGAAAGCAAGTGGTTTTAATAATTAGTTGTACCAATTCAAACATGGATGTGCTTAGAATCACAATATGATCTTATTTATTTCCATCGGGCTCAGTTCTGGGTGGAGCTATTTGCAGAAAGAGTTGTTATATAGTTCAATGGGAGTCACTAGCATCAGAGTCTGCTCAGACATTGTTTTGGTGATGTCATTCAGCTACCCTCTAGAACAGCATCATTTATTCTCATAAATTCAAATAAATAATATCCTCTGTTTAAAGGTTTGGCTCCAGAGACTGTGGATTTAAAACTGAACAGTCTGAAGTGGATCTCTTTCCCTGACATCAGCTCCATGTGGGACCCATACATCCAGGAATTCTTGGTCTTTGCTATGGAGCACAATCATTTACAGAAACCAGAACACAGGCTGCCTTCAACTGAACTGCATCTGAAACTAAAAGAAATTGCTCAGCTATGAACTGAAGGAAGTTTATTGTTTTGATGGTGAAACCTTAAAAATAAATGTCTTGAACTAATGAAATAAATGGAATAAATGAAAACAATTTTTAGAAAACAGTTGTCAAAGTCCTGATTGAGGGAAAAAGCTATCCTCAAACAACACATTTTAGATTTCTTTTTTAACAAAAGCAGCTGTTTTTGGTTTTAGGTGCATCAACAACAACAAAGAGGTTTTTAGAGTCTAAGCTCTATGAGTTATCCAGTTCTCAATTATCGCCAACCAAATTCTGGGCTATTTTTAAAGTCCATTTGGAAATTAAACTGTATGACTCCAGGGGTGGTAGTTACAGCAAGTTTGCACATGTGTTTGCCATTGGGAAGGAGAGTCATCGGTTGCTCCTACCTCTGGGTCAACAAATAATGGAACTGTTTTCCCTCTTAGGTTTTAAATCAGCTCTGATCAGCACCATCATTCCATTGTTTATCTATGTTAGGTTCAAAAATGTAGGTTCGTAAAAGAGAAACTGAATCCACATAGGAAAGAGATTCAAACAGCTCCTGCAGGAGTGGAAAGAGCCCAACCCAACTTTCAACTCTTTCTCTGACCCCCCTCCTGCAATCGTCTTTTATTAACAGAACATAACACATGGTTACAAAACAGTATTGTTCTGAAAGAACAATTGATCAGGTCATAAGACAGGATGCTCCACCAACTGAATCACAAGGCAGGGTGGAGCATCTCCTTGCTCCAATGTTTCATAAGCACACACACATTCATTTTATAATCATCATTGAATAAACCTAACAATCTATGACAGAGGAGACAAATATCATGTAGTAAATTTAAGTGAAATTAAGAAAATACACACATTTGAGTTTCCATAGGAAAGGTGTCTCATGGCTGCTATGCCACAGAATATAGTTTGTCTTTTTAACTTAAGTCTGTCTATAAAACAAATTCACTGTCATACAGACTGATGGTAATCATGATAGAAAAAAAAATAAATAAAAAATAATAATAAAGCTCACCTGGACTTGTTTTTGTTCTTTAGCCCAATGTCTTCCTCTCGGACTTTGAGCTTCTGTATCCATGAATTGTATGATGGGCATGATTTCTTTGCTTAAATTAACAAAGCTAGTTGAGCTAACCAACAGTACGGTTCCATTTTATTTATGTACCTCAGATAGTAAACTTATGCTGCATTCACTTTGTTTAGCATTATCGGCTTGTTGAGATGTCCCAGGTGCCTCCGGTTCTTCAATCTGTTCTGTGCCACTTAAAAACTCCAAGGACCGACCACACGCAAAAAAAAAACACCTTAATCTGCTCATTTGTGTGCCACAAAATTGGCGTAATGCAACTCGAATGCTGTCCATCTTGGGTCATCATTAACTTCTGTTATCACTTCCAGGTAAGCTTTGAAGACACTCCCTCCCTCTCTGGTTGATTTCATGAAATGTAAATTTGTTTCAAGATTTGCAAAAAGTGTTTTGTGTGTTGTAAATTGTTTTTCTGAAATGTAGATTTGTTTCAAGATTTGTAAAAGTATTGAAGATTGAAGATGGGTTAGCACTTCACGGCCATAGTACTTTACAGACACAATTCAACCACATCATCCAGTCAAATTGATTCAGAGTTTTCCATCTAACGAAAACCATTAGATTGCATCAACTCATTGACTCATTAACTCACATCAAGCATGCTTGTAGCGACAGTGGAGAGGAAAAACTCCCTTTTAACAGGAAGAAACCTCCAGAAGAACCAGGCTCAGTGTGAGCGGCCATAGATACAAAAGGCAACTGTTAACCAGCTCCACAGGCGGCCCCGTCCAGGAAACACACAGCCAGGCAACGAGCTACACGCCAGCTTCCACACCAGAGGACGAAAAGGGCACATCCAGCCAGTCACAGAGAAAAAGGACTACACTGGAAAACAGGCCTAAAAACAAAGGTGTTGATGGCAGCAGCACAGCTGATATTTCTCTCCAGGATGGAGTCACAGCCAAACAGGAACAGACCAGATGAAGCTACTATGAGAAAAAGCAGAGAGAGCAGAACGTTAGAGATTGAACTAACAGATTCTGCAGAGTGGGAGAATAGAGATAGAATGAAGCAGAATGATGAAAAAGGGGTCCCTATGTCCTCCAGCAGTCTAAGCCTATAGCAGTTGATTGCATTGCCTCACTGACTCGAAGGCAATCCCTTTTAAATACAAGAGGTAGATTGTATTTTAAAAACACATACTCTATAGATTGTTTTCATATCTTCTGAGAGATGTCTGTCTCATTTCCTGTAAAATAAAATAAAATAAAATAAACACCTAATCTGTCAGGTGTATCAGTAACTTTTATTGTAAATGTATAACACGGTTTTAATGAAAACAGGACTACTTTGGTGAGAAACTTAATTTCAATATTTGTAAATTAAGCCTATTTTGAGAAAGCACAGAGATGGATGCAGATATTTAAAATGAATGATTTCAGCTTTACCTTTACACCAAGTTTGGATGGTGCTGCTGGTTTTTCCTGCCATTTCCTTCTTTACTAAATTGGATTTTATTTATTTTGAGCCCTTAACATTTGGCTCTGATAGAATTTGGTTTGACCAGAGATGGATTTAGAAGTTATGGACGGAACATTTTAAGGAGTCAAGGACCCTTATCTAGAGTCTGAAAAGCACAAAAACTGTGACTGGTTTGCCTGAGCAAACTGGAACTGGTAACCTACTTATATTTGCTGATGCTAACCAATCTACTTGTAAATATAAGCTAAACGTTCATTTATAATTCTGGCCATTCTTCAAACTATCTTTGATTGGAATTTGTAGAAATATTTAAAACCCTGTTCCACAGGAGCGGCTTTCATACACTGTGTGAGTTTGCTTTTGTTTCTCATATAAATAACCAATGAACGCTCACAGTGGAAAATCTAGAAATAAATACTTTGAAGAATTTGAACTGTTAAAAAAGAAATTCTGACAGAATTGATTCCTGGATAGGTGTCAAAACGTCTTAAGAAAAAATCTCAGCAAAAGTCTGGTTTCCTTCCAAACTGAGGCTGTTTTGTTGTTGCCATGACCTGAATGACTGAGAATTTACTTGGCAAAAAGAAATAGGAATTGACTTAGAATGGCATTGACAAGTTAAACTTTTACAAAAACTGTAGATCATTATTCTCTTATTAGTGGATTTCTAAACAAATGAATGTTATTCGATGCTAGTCATTTTTTTATGTATATGATTTGGAAATTTTATTTCCTATGGCTGATTAAAAGAAAAAAAGGTGCAGAACAAATTCCACTCAAATGCCTTTTAGCAGACATCCATCGTCTCGCCTCATTTCACCAGTGGAGGCTGCTGCCTTCAATGGTGTTAATTAAATCTAAACATTATGTATTGCATTAACATATACTGAAACACATAAAACAATCAATACAACAGGTGAAATAATAACCTCATGAAACAACAGCAAGACTTTAGCACCAGATGACTATTCTGACTGAAGGATAACTTTTCCCTCTTGACTCATGAGGAAAACCTCCTCGCTGCCTGGTCACTATCAGTCAGAAATTGGCCAATCAGCATCAAGCTGCCAGCTTGCTGACCCGCCCCTGCTCTGTAGACCCCATAAAAGGTTTAGCCTCACTGTATTTTGGCTTGTTATCCAATCAGGGCTCTACTTTTCTGCTGCTCACCTCATTAGATGGAGACTCAAATCTCAACAGGGATTTCTCATAGAGGCTAACAGGCAGATTCCTGCTGCTCCAAAGCGGAGGGGAGATGACGTCCGAAAGCAGCTGATTAATGCGCAACACACTCATGACATCAGGTGCATTTGAGCAGATATTTAATGGAGCCTAGGCGGAAGTTCAATTAAAGAAACTGATTATTTACCCTTCCCTGTCTCCAACGCAGGCCAATCATCCTTGAACTACACCTCCACTAAAGCCAATCAGCATTCAGAGTTCATCTTAAAAGGTTTTCAAATCCACATCTAAGTCTGCAACCCAAGCGCAGGCGGTGGTTGCGCTGTCTGACTTCAACTCAGATGACCCCGTTTCAACCCACCTCCAGCCCCTCCTCCAGTATCGTAGCTAAAGCTTCATTCCTTCTGGACTCTTACTGCATTCCGTGTCTCATCTCCACCGATCCAACAGAAGAACGCAATGTTTAACCCGGTTCTGCCAGAGGTTTCTTCCCAACGGGGAGTTTTTCCTCTCCACTTTCACTTCATGCTTGCTCATCATGGACAGGTTCTCTCAACCAGTGTTATCCAAGCTGGACTTCCATCTTCCAGGTCCCTGAGTGAAGCCCTATAGTGTCAGCTTACGTAGTCCAGTGGATCTCTCCATACAGCAATCATGGACTGACC
>NW_015151208.1:68839-82494 GCF_000732505.1 Cyprinodon variegatus
GTTTCCTAGTAAATCAGATGCCATTTCTGGAAATAAACCAGTTTCCATCCTCTCTTTGGGGTTATTAAACATGCTACGAAGTTGCTCTGCTGAAATTGTACAGTAATGCTTTTTCATTAAACGGACGCCTTCTCCATTAGATTTAGATGACTGTGAAGAGACGGGTAGCCTGGCTGGATCAGAGGCTGGCAGCTCCCGTTCACCGCCTTCTGTTTTCGCCGAGGCAGGCAGAAATAGGATGTCCCAGGCGAAGGTAGACGATTGTCACCGTGCACGCACCACGTTCATTGTTTCACAGAATCGATAAGATATTGAAATTGTGAAAATCTTATCAATTTGCAACCCTAACCACCAGTTTCAGGTCTAGGGGGAAAACATCCCTGTTCTTATAGTCCTGTTCATGCATATCAAAGCAAAATTCAGCGCTAATTTCCTGCCGGGGTCTGAGCGCCAAAGACTAAAATAATTGTGTCAATAAAATTCTTCTAATTGTCTTTTCCTTTTTCAGTTTTTTTTTTTAGATTTAAATGCAGTTTAATTACTACTTTTATTAAGTATGCCAATGCATACTTTACCAAAAAAATTATGAAATCTACAGGGGAGGTTTAGCCTACCTAGTATTCAAAGAGAAATTGCCAATGCACTTAACACATGTCTTTATTTATGAATAGTATTCACCTTTTTAATCGCCTACATTTAGTTCTTACTACGTATATTTTGAACATTTCCTGTTAGAATTGCAACACTCCCCCCAGAAATATAGGCCCATCTTAATGAGGAGCATGCATGGGGACCCCTGAAAAAAACACCATGCACCCTCTTCACCCTCTGCTTTCCTTATCCAATTTTCCATTTTTCTGCCTTCAACCTCCTGACATCTGTGCCTGGATCAGCAACCTTCCTTGTGCTCTTTCTGTTTTTCTTATTTCCTGTTTCCTCTCCGCATTCTGAAGATGGACAGATATTAAAGATTGCACAGTCTGTGCACCACCTGACAGAACCATGGCTGTGCCTCTATGTGCTGCTATCATGTTGATAGAGCAGTCTGAACTTTTTCCTTGCACAAACCAGCAAATTCCTCCATCATTGAAAAGGAGCTTAAAAATATTACAAAGAAGCAACCTAAGTCTATCTGAGGAAGCTCTAGGTTATATTTACTTATGCAGGAGTACTGCCAACAGGATTTAGGGAAAGCTGTGTCACTGCACTTAAAAACCGACAACAAAAGTAGGGCTGTTAATGAAAAAAGGGCAAAGTGGCTTCTTTTGGCTACTGTTTAGCCTAGCATTTAGCCTGGTGCAGAGGTAAAAGCTGCTGCCGTGGGAATGCTAATGATGGTAAAGAAAACAAAGCCTGGTTAATGAGAGCCCTGAGATAAGAGAGCAGAGACTACGAAGCAGATGTACACACATACACACACAGCTCATGCTCCTCTCTTTCGACACTAATTAGACAGGGAGGACTATATGTGGAGGAAGAGCCAACTAACCATCCACATCGACGCAGCAGTGTGCAACCCCCGTCTCGGCCACTGGCCTCAGAGACGCAAAGGGAACTCCAGATTGAGAGAGCAGGGGAAGAAAAGGCAAATTAGAGCTAGGTTAAGGAAAATAGGGCAGAGAAATAATTCTGCAGATATGGAAATGAAGTAAAGCCAATTGTAATACTTAGGGTTATTTCAACATATATACACCCTACTATTGCTTTTGAGCCCTGACCCTTTTGACCCAAAGGTCGGCCTACACATGTGACATATGCTGGGCATGTATGAAATACCTCTAGAAACACTTTCAAATACAATATTGGATGATAACATCCAAGTAAAATACATTACAAGTACTTCCTTAGGACAAATACATTATTGCCAGAGGTGGAAAGTAACGAAATACATTTACTCAAGTTACTGTATTGAGTAGGTTTTTTGTGTAGTTTGTATTTTTCAAGTAGTTTTTAAAATCGGTAATTTAAATTTTACTTGATTACGTTTTGAGTGAAGTATTGTATTTTGTTACATTTCAAATCCAATCCGTTACTGAGTAAAAAAAAAACTTTGGAAAACCAAAAGGAAGACAAAATATCGGGCCCAAAGGCACTACAGTGAGTGACGTGATCAGCTTGTAGATCTAGGCTACCAGGCGCCAAGTCTTTCTGTAGGAGATTGGGAACGAGATGGAGGTGGATCAGGAGAGCGACGACGGTTCAGAGAACGTTTCACTAGAAATGCTAGCTAAAAACATCGAATTCTGCTGCCCAAAACGATGAAAATCCTCGGCAACATTTGAAAGACTTTTCATTTAAATTCAAGAGGGCCAACAGTATCATCATACAATGCCAGATGTGTCTGCCAAAGGTGACTGAACTGGCAGCATTCAATAACTCCACATCTAATCTGCGGAAGCATGTTTTGGTAAGTATTTAGTGCATTGGTACTTCAAACAAAGTTTTCATGACTAATAGCCAATTAGCAAAACAACCTGTTTCGTGGCATTGCTAATTTTGTCTCCAGAGCCGCATGCTCTTTCATCCTCTCAGTGGCTTGGGAAAATAAATTGCTAAAAAAAAAAACTATGTCATTTAAGTCAGTGTTTCCCGCAGCACTATCTTGGCGAGGTTGGCAACAGTTTATTTTTTTTAAATGTAACTAAGTAACTAAGTAACTTACTTTTACTTGAGTAATTTTTCTGAGGGGTAATTTTACTGTACTTGTACTTGAGTAATATTTCATCCAAGTATGGGTACTTTTACTTGAGTATGATATTTTAGTACTTTTTCCACCTCTGATTATTGCTACATTCACACTGCAGGCCTTAGTGCTCAATTCCGATTTGTTTGTGAAATCCGATTTTTTTTTGCGTTGTCGTTCAAATTTCCAAATGTATGCGACTTTGCATTCATACAACACAAGTGTCCCGAATGCGCTGTAGAGCACGCAATGACGTCACATGCAAGCGTGCTCTGTGTTTACAGAAGTAAGCATGGTTGGTAATGCTGAAGCGCATTTAGGGATCTTTTTCAACCTCAAAAACTCAATCTTTTCAAGATGGTTAAAAACAAAGACTCCTCTCTGTATTATCATCTGCCATGGCTGTTGTTTTTCTTCCCACTTCTCCGTAGCAAGAAGCAGAAATGTGACCTTTGATGAGTATTAATGACGTTGAGGTCGGATAAATGTGACCTGGCCGTTCAGACACAGGTCACATTTGAAAAGATCAGGTTCGTATCGTATTCAGGACAACAGAGCCAAGTGCCCTGAGTTGCATTGGAAAAAATCTTAACTGTGTCATTCACACTGTCATGAAAAGATCAGATACAGGTTGCATATGGGCAAAAACATCTGATTTGGGTCACTAAAGGCTGCTGTGTGAACGTAGCCCAAGTTGGCAATAGCTTTGGGTCACCTCTCCAAATGAGTCAATTATGGTATTCCATCAATGCATCAATGCCCCTGATATACACATTTAAGTACCAAGGCATGTGGATTGGCAACATGACAATGGTAGGCGCATGTTAGAAGGATATATATCTTAATAAAAACATTAATTCACAGAGACATGGCTGACAGCAAGGGGTGTGAACAGAGTACCAGACGATAAGAAAACAATAAACATTAAGTTTAATACCACAGGCATTAAGAGAAATCAGGTTAGTGCATTTAAGTGAAATAACAGAGACAATGGTCGCTTCTCAATGTGTGTACTTGTCTGTTCTCATGTGCTCGTGTAGTCATGAAAATTCATCACCCTCAGCACGAGTACTGTTTCAATTTACAAGAACAAGATGACAGAACGGACAAAGTCCCCGGATGTTGTTCTCGCTCGGCCCTCTTTACCCAGCATGCATCAGAGCAGACTTGTCCGTTCTCCAGACTGACAGCTGTCCCAGAATGCACTGCAGCAGCAGCAGCTTCCAGCTTAGCGCTCACAGTGCTCAGAGTATAAGTTAAATGTTCTCTTTCTGATGCGGTTGTTTAATAAAAGTACATTTTATGAATATTTAAGGTGAGAACATTATACTTAAAGTTTCACTATATAGCCCATTTAATGCATAATTTAAAAAAAAGTTCTGGTGTTGAGAGGACCGCGGCAACTAGCGGACCTCTGAGGCTAACTGCAGCCAGAGCTAACATTAGCCCGTCTGCTCTCGCTGCATAGCCATGTGTGAAGGACCGCTGGCTCTGATGGCGATTTTTTTGTTTTATTTGGTAAAATGTTAATTTAATTTGTGTTTATCTGAATGTGTTCATGTTTATTTCCCCACTAAATGAAGGACGTAAGAATTTATTATTATCAAGAGACTATTAATTAATAACAGGAAGTGAAACACAGCTCCAGACGAGCCGAGCCTGTGATGATGTCATCAGTACACTTCTGCTCCAATTGACCCATATTTATGCTGCATGCTCCCGTTCTCCCAGAGTCCAGACTTTCCTGGGTTCTTCCCAAGCACATACTTGGCGAGGACACGAGTCCGTACCCACATTCTTGTAAATTTAGAAACGGCCAAACAGAGCACATATTGAGAGACACAACTGGTAGGTTTTCTCAACATTCTGCAGAGTCAATAGCTGCAGCCCTAAAACTTATCGTGGACACGGCATCCTTACATCAGAGAAGGTAATGCAGAATGTCAGATGCACCAATGTGAACATTATTTACATAAATGTAAGATATCCTAACTAAGTTGAGATCTGTGCCTTAAATGTGTGGAGAGGGGTAGGAATATCAATGCTGGTTGCACTATATGAACCATAAAATATAGTCCATGTGTAACAGCTGGTTTTCCTGGTAGGTATTCACCTTATATTGTGGTAAAAATGCACCCTTTTTGTTTAATCTGCAGATCAGCAGTCAGTGCTGATGTGTCTGTAGTCTATATTTAAATATGCTCATTTAATTGCATGAGCTAAAGAATGTTCATGAGGCTCTAACCACTTGTCGAAAAGAAATTAGGCTTTGTTTGTGAATCTGAAATCTGACTCTACACAGAGACTCAAGTCACCATCTTTGTAATGAATGCAAAATAGCAAAGTATCCGTCCTCCCTTTTCTGAATACAAACAGGTAGTAACAGGAAAAACCATGAGAAGCAACGTGCAGAGCTGACAGGTTGGTTTTAGATAGAATGACCATTCTGAAAGCCTTTTTTTTTCATTACTTGCATCTTTTATCCCAGGTGAGTTACTCCACATCTGTCAGACATGTCTTCCCTTCTTCCACCAGCACCACCTGTCTTCCACCTCCCTCAGGTCCCTCTACTTTTGACACTCAGAATACTAACCACCAGGCTCTCCTCCTCTCTGTGTTTGACCTGATATTGCTGCCACTCCTCTTCCATGCCTGAGGCGATGCCTGAACTCCAACTCGACTGGAGTGGAAAGGGAAAAGTGTCCACTAACATCTGGCTCTTCTTGTAGAGCATTGTAAAACTAATAAGCATCTAGCAAAGATCTTAGAAATGACTACCTCTCCATCTTATTCTACCACTCATGATATTCATTTTTCCAGTCTCTATCTCTGATTCTCTTCCTGTTTCTCCTCTTCCTTTCCAATCTTTAGCAGCTTGTCTCCATCTAACTGTCTTCTTTATATTTCTTTGAATGTTGTACTCCTCCATTCTCTAATTTTCACTCCCTCTTGTACAATCAATCAGTTCTGAATTACTCATTTATTCTATCGTTCAGTGCTGTGTGCTCTCAGTCACTGAGGACTCTTAATTTTCTCTCCTTCCCTTTCACTATATACTCTGCTTGATGGAACCTGATGTTATTTGTCTATCAGGGGGCACTGGGATGTTTATAAAGGGACTGATATACCTGTGTATGTACAGTTTGTGTGTGTGCATGCCCCTGCGGTGCTCTTGTTAGCTGCACATTCACATTATGTGCTGCATATTCACATACATTCACTGCAAACATTTTTATGCACGCCATTTCTTTGACCAATCACACCTTTTTGCAGACTTGTTGCCATGACAGCCTTATAGCTCCTAAGGGCTGCTGGTAATGCCTGTTTGGTTATGTACTTTTATATTTCTGCTACAAGCATGTTGCCAGAGAAAGGAATTAGGTAATGAGGTCAAATGATTGTGGCTGTGTTGTTTTTTTTTCTCTGTGTGTCAGGTTTTGTATGAACTTTGATAGAAAATATCCTTTTATGAATTTTACACTCCAATTACCCGGGTTAAACATATTTAATATTTCTCTAAAGAAAACCATACAAAATATCTTTGAATAAAACATAAATCACAATGTTTCCAAATATTCAAAGCTAATAAGGCTGAGTATTTTGATTTGTTATTTTAGCCCCAAAATTATAATATATCCACAAGGAAAACCATATCAGGGGCCCGAAAGAAGGCAGTTTCTTTTTTTATTTATTTATTATTATTTATTTAACAGTTAGTAGTAAGACATTAAGCACTTCTAAGCAGTTAAATTGTAGAAGCATGCCCCTGTTTTTTCAACAAAGGAACCATTGCAGATGTCATCTGGTTTCCAGCGAAGTGCAGCACCTTTCAGCATGCAGCGCGCCTTTGTGAGAGTAACACGGCTAACAGCTTTCAGCTTTTCTTTAAAGCATTTGCTTTCTAAAAGTAGATGATTTTTGCTTGCATCAATTTTTGTCTGTGTGGCATCATTTGTGTTTTGGTTTTATGCACTGATTTTTGTGTATGCTTGAGAGAGAATCAACTGTATGAGGTTCAGAAAGGGATATCTATATATATATAGATCTATATATATATTGTATTTCTTACTGGCTGCTAAATATGGTATCCATAAATTGAAGAAATGAGTGTTTAGATTATTCAAATCTGTCCTATATTCATTCCGTTGGAACTGCTGCTTTTCTCAGCAGTGTGATTCACAAATGGGCAAACCGTATGACTGCTCACTGTGCGAAAACTCATACATGTTGGCTCATAGAAAGTCGCACATAATGGATGTCAAGAAGAATTGTTTGGTTTCCTCACCAAGACCTGGGGCGAAGGCAGCCGAGACATGAATACTTAATCACTCGTACCCTAGCAAAGGCAAAGACAGAGACACAATGCACCCCCGCCCACATGCATTCAGAAGATTGAGAGTGTACAAAGAATGCTCAATACCTCAAATGTCCGGTGAGAGTTTGATAGGAGAGCGGGGGAGGCGTCGGTATAGGGGCAATTGTGGGTCAATTAGTATTCATAAAAGACAAATGAATCCATAGCTGCTGCCTAATTCAAATTACTTCTGATCACCTAATCAATTAGAGTTGGTTAGTGTTGCTGTTGCTAAATAGAAAATTAACTGGGACATTCAGTGTCTGTGTCAAGAGGACTTTTCATCAGCCTCCACATCGGAGATGTTCATTTCCGTTGCACGGTGCAAAATCAGCAGGATATTCTACATTCCGGCCGACATTCTGGAACATACTGCCATGCAAACACCAAAATGCTCCTAAAATGTTAACGTAAACAAGCGCCGGTGGGTTTGAAACTCATAAACGACAAGTAAACACATATATAGTAGCAGGGCAAAGCAAACATTAATCACTTACTGCTGCAATGACAAGCAGGTTGAGATGGTTTGAAAAATGCACAAATATTTAATTAGAAATATGCAAATATGCAGACAGTTGGGAGGTTATCAAACTCAGCTTAACAAAAAGAAAATCATTTCTGACTAGATTTCAATTACAGCATCCTTGCACATCATTTCTACCAGCTCCACTGAATCAGACGAGGATTGGGCCTGAAATTCGACGTCCATAAACAGGTTTGTGTTTACATAAATTCTTCTAGCATGATTCAAATAGATAATATTATTAATTATGCTTTAAATAAATCCCCCTATTGTCCACCAAACACTTTAACCTAATGAGAAAATTGTCACTTTGGAAAATACTTTTCGTAACAAAAATGCAGTTGTGTTCCACATGAAATGAAACTTGTCTACAGTAAGTAGACCTACAAGTGTTTAGATGTGCGGAGAGAATTCACTGAACGGCTTGATGCCAGCGAAACCCAACAATCTGATCATATCTTGGGTCTTGCTACCTTTGCAGGTCCCCAGTGTCCAATTAGAGAAGAAAGAAAATCAAAGTGGTCACTTCAGTGAGAAATATTGATCAAAATGACCCTGTGTGTGTAACACATATGTAACACGTAGGGTCTGAGTCAGGCCAACACATTAAGGAACACATTTGTTGACATTTGCTGACAATCCCACTGTGACTTAAACACTGAAGCTGGGGCTGACAATGATACATTGGATTGATTAATCTGTCCGTTTTCTGTTTGTTTTGGGGCTTTTTAGGGGCGAAGGGGAGAGAATTGACACTAAAGGATATAGATTGCACAAGAGTGATAAGGTTAAGATCCATGCAAATTAGTCTCAGCTATTATAAATTCAAATGAAAAAATTGCAATGTTACGAATGCCCCTGTATAACCCTAATTAATCATTTATTCGTTACATCTGCATATTCAAATTAGCTGAGATCCACAGGAAAGAGGGGAGACGATGGAAGATCTAAAGTGAGGAAAAGTTGCAAGAAGAAAGTCTAAAAATATGAGAGAAGGGGAGAATGTTTGTGTGATTTATAAAAAGAATATTTCTCCTCTTCCTTTGTTTTATCCTCCTTGGCCCCTAGCCACATGCAAACGGTATCGCTGCTAACAGTAAGCTAGTGACCGAATAGTGCCATGTGCATTAGCCCTTTGGTCTTGTGGTTACTTGGAAAAGGCTCTGTGTTGTCAGAGACAAAGCACCAAAGTCTTTATGTGCACAACTGGCAGATTCCAACCTCTGCCCTATTAGTGAGCAGGGAGGCTCTGGGCTTTCTTCTCTCCGTCTCTGTGAGCCTTGTGTGAGAGCCTTGATTAGGACTTCAGGGAACCAGAAGACGGAGAGCGTGGCGACAGCCAAAGACAAAATAAAAAGGAAAGGAAGAAAAAGAGATAAGAACAAAAAAAGAGGTTGTAGTGGAAGAAGGAAGACAGTGATAAACTAAGCAAATGTGAAAAGCTTAAGCTTTATATGTAAATGTATTTAATATGCAGCATCATTAAATGGTAAGATAAAGATGGTTAACTATCAGATCATGAGTACATAGGTCAAAAAGACAAAAGTGTTCCACAAATACAGATTTTATTATAGCAATCAGTCATTTGAAGAAATTAAAAACTGCCTCATTGAGGGGATTGGCGGCGTAGGGGTTAGGGCGTAGGAAGACATGGGAAGTAACAAAGTACAAATACTTCGTTACTGTACTCAAGTAGATTCTTCTGATATTTTTACTTTACTTTACTACTTATTTTTATGGTTACTTTTTACTTCTACTCCTTACATTTTAAAAAATTGGCTCGTTACTTTAGTTTTGAATCATTTCAATGGAGTTACCGTTATTATTTTTCACGTCATCAATACCAAATTCAATCTAATTGGATGGGAATCTACGTTGCATTTGACGCACCACTACAAGATGAATCGACAGATTCGGCGGTATTCATTGGCGGCAAATCATTGCAGCTTGGTGGCGGTGGCGTTAGCATAGTAGCATGGACGACGAGATGATTGAAAATGAACACAACGGAGATCTAGTCCTATTGGCAGACATCCATTTAAAATGTAGGCAACGGCATGAAAAAAGTGGTTTCTACTTTTACTTTTATACTTTAAGTAAATTTACAAGCCTGTACTTTGTTACTTTTACTTGAGTAAAGAAGTTTAATCAGTACTTCCACTTTTACCAGAGTATTTTTTAACACAAGTATCTGTACTTTTACTCAAGTACGGAAAGTGAGTACTTTTGCCATCTCTGATGATTACGCCTAGATGGGACCGGCTTATTTCGGAGAAACAAGCTCAGGGCTCCCACTAATTCAACATAATGGTGAGTTTTATTTTTATGCTTTTTGCATTTGATTTTATGCCGGTAGTATAATTCTATTTGATCGTATTTACCCCCCACACTTTAAAGGCTGGTCTGTGAAAATATTGTCTGACATATTGTCTGACCGGTCCGTGGCGCAAAAAAGGTTGGGGACCGCTGGGTTAGGGTATAGGGCTTGTAATCCAGAGGTTATGAGTTTGAAACCCACTCCCACAAACTGCCACTCTGGATCTCCGAGCAAGACCTTTAACCCCTGATTGCTCCCCAGGCGCTGCACAGTGGCAGCCCACTGCTCCCCAAAGGGGAGAGTTAAATACAGGGAGTGAATTTCTCCATTGTGAGATGAAATAAATTTTTTTAATTTTATCAAACTCATTGATGGCCCCATAACATTCAGTCCAAGCAACTGCCTTCAAAACTCACTAAAACAGAATCCACCGGCATCAATTAAGCGAAGGCTTCAGGGGGTTGTTAGTTAACAAGCAGTGAGCAAACAGCATCATGGCGCCTCGCGGCTTAGTCGGCCCACAGCTGTCCCTGCCAGGTTGTTTCTTCAACTCGGCCACTCGCCGCATGTCTTCCCCTTCCCGCTCTGCACGATGCTGTCAAGCTACTGATCAATGGTGCAAAAAAAGCTTCCCAACAGTTTGATGCTTTTCGGAGGCTTTTCTTCACTAGGGGGCAGGGGGGGGGATGGGCAGAGTGGAACTGAAGATGGATGAAGGGAAATACGGAAAGAGAATCTGTTAAAGGCGGCTGGCTTGAAGCTGGAATGAAAGCTCACCTTAAAACTGGAATGGTTTGTACACATACAGACATAAACACACATATACATCCCCACATGTATAAATAATAAATATATATATATATATATATTCTCACAAAAAGAGCAGATACAATTCTGTGTATATCTAAACCAGTAGTGCTGATAGGAGAGTCAGTTTTGGCTGATGACTAGCTGGGTTGGCCAGCTGATGAACACATAGGCTGGCTGTCAGTGTGCAGCTGTAATTGAGGGTGGGTGTGAGCCTCCCTCATAGATTCCCTATATTCTCTGACAGCTCCAGAACAGTATAGGCTGTCCGCACCGAGCCGCAGTAACCATCATATGTTCTCGTACAACTCACCTTGAGCTGGTTTACAGATTGTGTTCAATTTGAGTCTAAAACTATGGAACCAAAGCAATAAGTCAGCCATGCTTCTGTACAATTTACTGCAATGAATTATGCATAACTGCTAAAAAAGTGACCATTTGGTTTGATAGTAACGGCTCTACTTTCTCAGAAGGTGTACATCCACGCTAATAGCTGTATTACAAGACATTTATCATACTTTTTTCTTTAGTGTGAAGCACATGAAAAATTCTCCGCTTTCTATTTTGATCCACAACTGGGTGGTGTGTGGGTAAAGTGTGGATCCCCTGTGAGTCTGGGCCTGTGATCCTGTAGAGCTGCTGGATGAAAGGAAATGCACATCCGCCAGTACATCAAATCAACCAAATCCACATCAATAAAGCAGGCTTAAGAGAATTTAGCTTTAAGATTTTCTTTGTACATAAGGCATCAGATACTCTTTCTAAATTTCTCCTTCCTTTCCATCACATTCAAAGACTGAAGGGTCTGAAACCCGATTTATCTTGCTTTAATTGTCTCTCATATTTTGATAAAACACATTTTGTTTGGCTGATGGAAAATAAATGTAAAGAATCGCAAGTGCATCTACAAAAATATAGCACTGACTATATGTTCGCATAACACCAAGTGTCATAACAGTTCCTTTACCTACTTGAAACTTTGGTTTAGTAATAGATTAAGCAGATACACAATGTATTGGATGGTATAAATTGTAAAATATATGCTAACAATGCTAAAAAGCTCAACAAGTACCAGACTTAATTTGACTAATTGTGTTAGTCGAGTGGCCACATACTCAACTATAATTATGTCTGAGCAATGCTGATTTCTTCAGTGGTTTTCTATTTTCAATATGCACACATAGACAAAAGTGTTGGTACCCATCATTTAACAAAAGAAAAAACACACAACGGTCACAGAAATAACTTGAATATTGCAAAAGAAATAAGTCCTATGAAAACAAACAAAACTCAGACATTGCTTTTCAACCGCGGCCGATTTCATGAGTTTATTCTTGTGATATAATTTAGTTGAAAAAAATGGTCAAAAAGCAATGTCTGAATTTCATTCTTTCATTTTTAATATAAAATATCAATGATTACTTTTGTGAAATTCAAGTTATGTATGTGACCGTTGTGAACTTATCCTATGTACATATACATAGATACATATATTATACATAATTTTATATATATATATATACATTTATATCTATCCATCTCTCTCTCTCGCATATATATATATATATATATATATATACACACACACACACACACACACAAAGGTTTATTTGATAGCCAAAAGAATGTGGTTTCTCTTTAACTTCTGTTCAAATTTCAGTGTTGATTTAACTAATTTATTGAACTATTTTTATTTTAGAGATTAAATGAAATTGTGTGTGCTTTTTAACACCATTTACATAAAGTTAGTCAAGTATTTTATCAAAACGCTAAAAAAAAAAAAAGGATAGGAGAGCATATAGCTTAATTCAGGGTTCCTACAGCATAAGGCAAGTTAAATTCAAGACTTTTTAAGACTTTTTAAGGACCCGTGGGAACCCTGTAATTGCAACTTTACGTAACTCACCAGGAGAATTCAGAGTAAACCCTCTGCAGGGTAGATCACACCAGCCTGAAAGACCCCTTTTAACTGACACAGTTGTCCACAGATGTGACCTGCCAGTGATTCACTGTCCTGCTGCCAAGGAGGCTGTCAGTGGGAAGAGCAGAGAGGTCAGTTGTGGACATAACCAGAGACGTGCTCCATTGGTCCAAATAGACGAGCTGCTGTGGTTTTAATTGGTAGCAGAGAAGGAAAGAAAGCTCAATATGCTGCTCTCATATTATCTCCAGTTTAAGGACAATAGGAGCTGCAGGACCTCAGCAGCAAAGCAAACAAGAATTAAAGATGGCCATTAAGGCTGCTAGAAACCACAAACTGTTCTTTTTTGCACAAGGTTTTTACAAGAAGGGTAATTATGGCCCAACTTCACCGAGCTGCATCTTTTGGCATGTTATATTTCTGCTTTGAGTGGAACATCTGACAACAAATTTAAATTTTAGATGTAAGCCCCCACCTTTAATCTGCTTTGACTCTAGCTTTAGGCTATTTGGCAAAAACATTTAGCCCCATTTGGTTTAATGCCTTAAATTAGCTCACATCATCCCTCTCTCTACCTGACCTGCTTAATGTATCTTGACACAAGCAATTCTCTAACAAGAGTCAGAGAGTGTGCAGACATGGCTTGTTTGATTTCTCCGGCGCTTGCCTACTGCAACAGGGGATTTCAAAGACTCATATTTTGGTGTGGATGTAAAAAGGAGCGGGAGAACCCAGAAAAGGAACATTAAAAAAAGAACAAAGTGACTTCCTTGAGCTGAGGATGAAGGCATTTTAAGTAGATTCTGAAAAGAGGTGATGTTAATTGCCACCGATTCTTCGTCCCTCTCTCAGTTTTTCCTGCTGTAGAGCGTCTGGCAAACAAATTTGCACAGACAGCATGAAGGAATTTCTGTGTGCATCACATACTATGCATTAGAGACAGAAAGGCTGAGCTCTGAGTTAAGATAGCAGCTAGGAACAGGGGCGGATTTAGGAAATTTGGGGCCCTAGGCAAAGAGAGAAATGTTAATAGAATAGACATCCATTATC
>NW_015151208.1:82889-85363 GCF_000732505.1 Cyprinodon variegatus
GGGGGGGGCTGAGACACACTTAATATCATAAGTTCTGATGGCATTTTAAGCGAAAGGATTTTTATGAAAAACATAATTTGCACAAATAAGGATAGCTGTATTAACCATATCAAACAGAGTTTTACAGTATGGGGCCCCCAGGAACTTGGGGCCCTAGGCAGCTGCCTAGTATTAACTAAGGGTAAATCCCCCCTGGCTGGGAATAAGCAAAATCTCATCTCATGTTTTTTTTCTCCTTTCACCTGAAAGCAAATTTAATTCACAAACTATGAGAAGAGCAATAAAGAAATCTGCATCTGCACACCTATGTGAAGATATTTATAGATTGTATGTAAAAGCATAGTGAGAGGTTATCTACATGGTTTGAAGGACACAGATTTTTCAGAAGTGCACAATATTCACCCGCTCTGACAGCCTGGTTGGTGAGAATGACGTTGTTTCAGAGAGGAGGGATGAATAAACTCCATCTGACATGGTGATAAGGCCTGACCTTTCAGGATGAGAGGAGGAAAATGTAGACGTGGGATTCACTGTTCCGTGAGTGGCTGGGTGACACATAAGCAGAAAAAGTATGACCTTATATGCATCTGCGCTGGTTAAATATGACCCACAATATCTACATATATAAAATATAAACAATGCATGGTCAGAAACAAGGGGGGAAAGGTAGAGCAGAGGGTGGCCTTAAAGAAACAGTGTATGCAATCTATAAACACAAAGAAATGTGCAAACATGCAAGTTTGATGCAAAAACATCTTCTAATAACTAATGGCGCGTTGACAATAAACACCATTTCAGCATCAAAACACTTTTGAGGTCAGATGCTCTATGATGGACACTCAACATTCACACAACACTGTTATGAAGAGTTTCTCATCAGCATTAAGCTCTCTGTTATTATGACTTTATCTTTCTGTCTTTATGTTTTTAGAGTCATAAGACCTCTGCTTAAACTGTGAACGACCACTAACTAAAACCCAATATCCACTAGAGTCACATTTCCAGCCTGTACAGCTTTTTCTCTCCTTCCTTCTCCATTTCTCACTCTGTCATTTCCCTACTTTTCTTCTCTCCGCTCGTCTGTCCCTCCGGCAGGAAGAGACGTAACAACTAGTGACAGGAGTTAAGTGATTCCCAAACCCGCCATTCGCACAAAAACCCGTCAGCAAAATGCTGTCTCACATATGGAGGCTCATATCCACACACATATGGACACACAAATCAGGATTAGGAGACTCCATAGCGCTTTGTAATGTTCAATCTACCAGCTCACATGGTGAATCTGCCTGTATGAGTCTGAATATAATTATACTGTTTGAACATCTCTCTCTCTCTCAATTCCAGTTAGAAAATATTTTTTCAGAAAATAATATTCCACTAAGTGTTTCGTCTCTCTTTACCTTTCTGACTCTGATGACATTTCGATGCCTGTTGCTTTCACAGCTTTTCACTTTGATAAAGATGCCGACTCTAAATTAACTCTCCTACTTGTCAGAATTCAGGTATGGTAGACGAATCTAGACTAAGAATTTCACAACAAGTGAGGTATAACCCACAACAGGTGGATTAATGAAGCTTGCTGGGGGTGAAGAGACAAAAGCTGAAATAGAAAATTGTTCCTTTTACAATATTGACGTCTTGTTGTCAAAGCTCTCCTGCTTTCCTGACCGAGTTTTACAGCTTGCTATATCAACACACTAGCTTGAAAAAAACAAAACACAACAGAATCCTATACTAGGAGGCTATTAAGTGCAAAGCTGCTGTATTTTCATCCTTTAGAGGCGTGAATCTAATAGGAATTTGGGGTCTTTGATGATAAGATAAATTATATAAAAATACTTAATTGTTCATTACAAATTAACATTTAAACTATTTTTTTCTTTACTTAGCCAATCCCTTTCAAGGAACTTTCAAGCCAATATGCAAAATATTTGCTGTTCTCTCAGTAGTACAGCTGTAATAGAAGTTGATAGCAACCTTACATGCTTGTCTTTTATTTATTTGACTCCACTATAAAGAAATCTCACGTGCAGCGATTGCTACTCATCGCTAGCAAGAATCCAAGAGCTTTGTTTCTTCATCTAAAGAGACCCAGGAGGTATTGATCAAGAGCACAACAGAGAAAAAAAAAAAAAAAAAAATCTCATTATAAAAGTAAGATGAGAAAAAGGTGAAAAAGGCACAGGGATTAATGGATGATACACATTTTGTTTTGATGATTAAACAAATTAAAACACCTAAGGGGAATGGTATTTTTTAAGTTTATGGAATAACAGAATGGGATGAGAAATGTCAAAAGAACAGTCATACCTGTTAAACTTCAAAGAATGATATGAAGGATTCAATTTTTTTCAATTTAATTCAGTTTATTTCAATAGCGCCAATTCATAACACGTCATCTAAAGAAACTTTCCAGTTCACCAGATCATCCAGTCAAATTGATTCAAAGTTTTCTATCTAAGGAAAACCAGCTG
>NW_015151208.1:87826-88993 GCF_000732505.1 Cyprinodon variegatus
GCTGGCCCTTTAATGACTGCATCAGACTCAGTAACAGAGGAGTGCCAGGGAGGGCTGTTGGAGGTCAGATAAAGCACCCCGGTTATGTACAGGAGTGACGGAAGCCATGCTATATCAAATGGAAGGATATGAGCTACAGCATGAGAAAGGGTAAGCTAATGCTACCTGATGCTAAATTAACAATGCCCATTCTTTATGGGTTTAGCATAAACTGATTTCACAGTTAAAGATTTTAGTTCTTAAAACCGATGTGACTATTGACGCCACCCCCTAACAAATTGGTGACCAACAGTCTTATGGAATCATGTTCTCAGTCCAACTCTAATGGTTGGGGAGTGTTGGCCTAGTGGTTAGAGTAGTGTGCTTTTGTTCTGAGGAAGTTGCACACTGCAAAAATGATCTCAAAATGAGTAAAAATGTCTTAAATTAAGAGTATTTACCCTTAATTTGAGCAGGTAAATAACATGATTTGCCAATGGAATGAGTAAATGTTCTCCTAAAATAAGGTATCTAGATATTATGCACTTGAAATAAGACAATGCAATTGTTTTTTCTTATTTTAAGTGTAAATTGTCTTGTTCCGTTGGCAAAGTGTCTCACTTAAATACTTAATTCAAGAAAAAATGCACTTATTTTAAGAAAATATGACTTTAGATTAATTTTTTTTGCAGTGAGTACCCGGTACCATCCCCAAAGCCTGCAGTCTGGGTCACTGAGCAAAACCCTTAACCCCACACTGCTCCCCAGGCGCCGTACAATGGCAGCCCACTGCTCCCCAAGGGGAGGGGTCAAATTTCTCTAATGAGAGATCAATAAAGTTCAATTATTATTATCATTAAATAAGTTGGGAACCATAACAAGAAACTGTTACATCAAACGAAAAATCTGAAGAAGCTGATTAACCCAAAAAGCATTGCCAAGATATCAGGAAAGGATGATATAATGTGGAGACCAGTGGAGAGAGCATAGGTTGAGTGAAGTGGCAAAGGGGGGGTTGAAGTAAACCCACACATTTCACCAAGCAAAGAAAGATTGGAACTTAAGAAGGTTGGCAGGAAGATGGGAGCACCACCTTTTAGTAGCGCATTAGTATCATCATCAAATATGACAATCTGCACCGAAAATACACTGACATACAGTAGAACAGGTGGCTATCCGTAAGGGGCA
>NW_015151208.1:90101-98316 GCF_000732505.1 Cyprinodon variegatus
GGGGTACCTAATAAAGTGGCCGGTGAGTGTACATCACTGGCTAATCTAACCGGTATGAGAGGGGTAGTCCAGGTTTTACTGCATTTATAATGCTTTATATTAAACCTGAAAGCTCAGCTCTGTTTGTGGCTTTATTGGTTCAAGTGTTTTCAGACAAAGTCTTGGCCTGGTAAAGGAGTTTGTAACTCTGAAACCGTTAGGAGTATTGATGTCATTCAACACTTTAGGACTGATTTTATTATAAAATAGATTAAAGTATCTAGTTCTGATTTCTGCATGTGTGAGATAAAGTTAGCCCCCATTCAGGATAAAGACAGCAGCAGTGTTACAGTATAAACTAAGATATATTGAAAACCGTTGTTTATCTCTTTTAAACAGTTCAGTTTATTCTAAATGAAAAATATTTTAATCATCCTACTGCAGTAACTCATAAAGGTTTCTTCTAAAGATGGAGTAGATTCTTATGGCTGTTTGCAGGAAATATCTCCTCTAGTTGACAGCATTACAGGTAGCTGAGGAAAGAGGCTCTATTTTATGGCAATCTGATGAGGATGCTCTTTTAAGGAGGAATTATTCCTTGTATAGTCATCCCAAAAGATTCCAGATTATTTCCCAGATGATGGCAGATTTTATATTCTCTAAACCAGATTTGTAGAAGACATTCCATAAATTAATGCTGAACGCTCATATCTACAATTCCAACATTGTAAAATCTGCTAATTATTCAGGTTGATTTCGGTTGTAGGTGTAGTTCTGATCAGCTGATCAACTAAACAACTCTGAGGGTTTTGTTCCAAACACACATAACTAAGTAACTTTAAAATCCAGTCTAGCATTTTCTCTTGAAAGCTACAATATGGGTGCGTGTTTGAAACTGAGTTTTTAAAAGTTTTTCTTTCTACTATAAAGTGGTCTGTTATTGACGTTATGTTGGTACCTGGATTTGGCCCGTTTCAGCTTGGATAACCTTAACCATTGAGGAGCTGGTTGTAATAAAAATCTATTAATCAGATTAATCATGATTAATTGATTATTGAAATAATTGTCAACTAATTTATTTATTGGTTAATCATTAACTGGAGTGTAGAGACTCTAAAACATGCCTTTAGCTGACAGAACGACCAATTTATGATTATAGTTACAGTAATTATACCAAAATTGTAAAGGAATATATCAACATTTTGCATTTAAGATGAAAATAAAAAAAAAAGTAAATATGCTCTATCAAGAGTTCTTCAAGTGAAAAAGTTTTAGTTTCACTTGGTTTATTTTGTAAAAAGTCTTCTTTAGGGGAGTGGCTTCCATAGCGCATAAAGCTTGGAATCCTGAGGTTCTGAGTTGGAGCGCCACTCCCACAGACTGCTACTCTGGGTCCCTGAGCAAGACCCTTAATATGATAGCAGCCCACTGCTCCTCAAGGGGATGAGTTAAATGTAGAGGTACATTTCTCCAATATGAGATCAATAAGACAAATAAAAAAAATTAAATCTTTTGCTATCCGATCATTAATTGATTAATCGATAAAAATAACTGACAGATCAATCGATTGGCAAAACAATCATTAGTTGCAGACCTATATGCAACCTCGTTAGGAAAGTGCATGCTCTACGACCAAGAACGATTTCTGCTTTTGCTCCATTTTGCTGTAGTCGATGAAAATGTTGCATAATATATTTTCACAAAAAACAAATTAATGCAGCAGTACTTATTTTTTACAGTAGATAATTCCTTTAATTATAAATATCTAACGACTGCTTGTGGCATGAAGACCAGGGGGATATTTTATTCTTCTTGAGTTAAAGCTCTTAAAAAGAAACCAAAATTCCCATGATTGGTAATGAAAAGTCAAACATTAAATTCCTAAATTATTTTTTAAATTTCTATATTTTTTTCTGTTTTAACATAGTTACCAAACTCTTCGACATATGAGCTCACGGACACCCACACAGAGAAATAATAGTTGCATATAAGACAAGCAGTAAACATTTGGCCTCACGAATTCCTGAATGACAGTAATTGTGCATCAGAGCTAAGAGACTGAGGAGGGTTTGAGTGGCAGAAATGAGTGCAGTGGAAAGGTCGTTCAGCTCATTATGACGAGCAGGTTAACGCCACTTTGGATGTGGCTGCCATGATTGGACCATTGAGTTGCAGCCTTCTTGATTCCCCCATTGTTTCTAATGCAGAGCTGCAATAAGTAGAGGGGTTTTGACACTTCTGTTCAATGCACCACATGAATGTGTGTGTGTGTGTGTGTCTGCTCACACTGACAAGCTCCGGATGTCGTGAGTCAGTGTTTCAGAAGCCTCGTTCCTGTTTAGACGCCTACGTCTCCAGCTAAACAGGTTTGCTTTTCAAATGTCAGATGATGGGGGGAAAGGGAGGAAGCCCACTGACGAGAGTATGATTGTTTTTCTAGAAAAAATGGAATGAAAGGAGAGAAAGGGAGCACGTAAGGAGAGATGAAGACTGCTTTCCATTATTAAACTGCCTCATTCTCCTGACAGAGGAAATAGTGAGGCTCTCTCACTATGCTGATCGATTCCTCTTCTCTGGGAAGACGGCCAGCACAATAAGCTCTCTGTCTCTCAATCCATCTCCTCCTTTCTCTCTGTCTTCTGCTTTTTTTTATCTGTCTGTTTGTCATTTGGTTTCTACAAGAATGTTTTCTCAGATAATTGATTTTTGCTGCACAAGTCCTATGCAATGCACAAATTATCATGAAAGTTCTTATATTTACAATCCCAGCCAAATTGAATGCAGAGTTCAGTTCAAAGCGAGTGATAAAAGTAAAATATGACGTGGAGTTCTGTCATTTGAATAGTGAGTGTGTGTTTGTGGTAAACCCAGTGTCATTTTAATCATGTTTCCTGCCCAGAGCCCAAAGGGACAGGCTGGATATACATCCTTTAAGGTCACAGCAGTAAAACCAGAGAAAGCACTTGTAAAATATGACTTGAGTCAAGCATGTTTATTGCTCTCTGCGCAGTAACTTACTGTGAGCTCTATGGTTTAATTGAAATGGCTAAGCTTGTCTATTTCGACAACATTACACCTCCCTCTGCTTAATGTGCTTCAGTACAAAAGATGAACTGATGAATAAAACTTGATTATGTTGTAAATTAGAAGCAATCCATTATTCCTCACTGATAAATTAAAGAATTGTTCTGCTGACGTTAAGCTACACAAATCATTTATGAAGCACTTTTTTTGTTTTGTTTTTTTAGTTTCATGTTATCATCATTAAAACTCTTCTCAGTAATTAGGTGAATGTTTTGCCTGCAGAGTAAAAAGCGATATTAAGAAAAAGACATCTCAAAAGTGATTATTAATACACTGTTTAGGCGATGCACCGGCAGCCGATCTTAATGTGTTTTTTTTTTATAAACTGATCAGACACCTCCAAACCTTAACCCTGAATTTTTATTTGAATTAATAACATATTCCAGGGAGCAGGGAGGCACGTTTCCCTGATCATTACCAAAACAAGCCAAAGCATTTAACAAATCATAGGAGGGAATTAAGCTGAATCATTTAGGATAAAATTGTTGGGATCTGGAGATCTGCCACCTGTCTCCAGCAGGGTGCGCTGTGGATCTCCTGGGCTGGAGCCCTCCAGCACAACTGACGTTCATCAGCCCATCAGGAGACCTGCCTATTTAAGCAGCTGCCAGACCTTCCTTCAACGCCGCAGTGTTGACCAAGTTTGGTTAGCGAACCTGAGCCTCTGTCATTTTTAGAGAATCTTAGTTGGCTCTTGAGAGAAACAAGATTCTAACCTGCCTTTGTCTTCTTTGCTCACAGGAAACCCAGAAGCTCTGGATGAGCTTTGCCTGGAAACCTGCCTGCCTGCCCAAGGAGACCAAACCAGAAGATATCAGTCTGGAATCCTCCTGCTGCTAATCACTCAAACCAAGGTCTGCCACTTGAAGTCAGAAGCTAGACGCTGCTGCTGCTGAGCACTCTGCTGAACCAACAGTCTCTGGACCCAACCGGTTCCCCCCCTCTCAAAGGATCTGCCAGAACCCCTCCAAGGTACAGACTGAATTAACACACTCGACAATCCATCAAACTGCCTGGCTAATCAAACTACCCATCTCCGCAGATATCAGGGATTCCAGTCCCGGACCTGAACCAGAACCTGTTTACTTTTTGTGTGTACCTTAATAAACTGTTGAACTTTTACCCCTGACTCCGTGGTGTGTTCTGCATGTGGGTTTAGCTCTTTAAACCGATTCATGACAAAAATCTAGTTTACAACTGAGAGAAAAATTTGTTTTCATTTTCTCAGAATGGTATTATTAAACTTTATAATAAAAATTAAATAAATCAAGGTTTAAAATGATTTTAGAGAGAATTACATTTAAAAGGCATTTTCAGCAGTGAAGAAGGGATGGTCTTTGAATTACAAACGTTAAATGTAGTGTTGCACTGATACCGATGCCAATATCCTGATCCAGCACTAAAATGGTGGTATCAGTATCGGCGAGTACCAACAAATAGGGCAGCGATGCCATTTTGAGAGCAAAACGTTTATTCAACTATTGTCACCCATTCCAGGTGGCCAATAAAAACTTCTACTGGAGTCTTTTTGTTTTAGTCTTTTTCCTGCTTCACAAAGGAAGGCAGCAGCTGGACAAAGCCATGATGGCAAATATTTTACATCCCAGTAGTCTGCAATTCTTCATATACGTACACACATCAATTTCAAACAGATGGTATCGGTATCGGCCAATACTGCACAAAAAAAATGGCATAAGTGCAAAACTAGTGAAATGTAATATTTATTTGATAATTTATTATGTTTTTCAATAGATTCTTGTTTAAAAAAGTCCTACATTTTGAATGGACATTATTGTGAATTTATTCCATGTCATTAAACTGTCACACATCCCATTTGTTGTCCTAATATGTAGCCAGTTGGAAGTTTTTGAACAGAGAACATATGACAGTGCGGAAGTAAATAATGTAAGTCAAAACAGAATTTAATTTTATTTCACAAGAGCCTGTCAAAAACACAGGACAGAAGGACTCAGTATTCAAGGCGAGACAGACAGTGGGATAACTCAAAGCGTTTATTTTTGACACGACAGGCTGTGGATCCACGGAACCGCAGCGGCTGCGGCTTTGTACTTCATTACTGGAAACTCTGGTTTATCAGTTCAGTCCATCTCCATAGAATGCGGTAGGTTCCAGCCTGAGGGCTGCCAGCTAGATGCGGTGGGCGCCACCCAGAGTGTCCCCGACGCTGCAGGGCAAGCAGGAGTCCAAGCCAGATCAGAGATACCGATCAGAACAGGAACAGGCTGTTCCAGGGTTCCAGGAGGCCACAGAGAGTTCAGGCAGATGGGAACAGGCAGGCTCAGTAGCTGAGAGGCAGATCAGGTCAGGATAACAGGAAGACTACGGAACGCTAAAAAATGCTCTCTCCACCGAGCAAAGACAGGAGCAGGGCACGCTCAGTGGACCCCTCTCATCACTGGCCCCTATAGCAGGGACTGAGCCGCATATAAAGAAACAGGAGCAGGTGGATTACATGAGTAGTCATTGGAAACCGGGCAGAGTTAGGCAGGTGAATGAAATGAGCAATTAGGGCAGCACTCAGAGCCATGATCACGACAGTTATCATTTTTAGCTCATAATGAAAACATCAAACTAGTATTTCTTGTGAAATAAAAGCATAATGTTTTTAATTTGGGCTCATGTGACGATTCAGTCTTTTGTCCATGTAAAATAAGCCTGTGTATAGAAGCATGGTGGTGGCTGTAATGCACAGCATAGCTTACATGTGGCTCCCATTGTGCACGGCACAGCTTCATGTAAGTCTCTGGAAGTTGTGGTTGATTTTATTAAGTGACGATGGTTTTCAAAGAGACTGCTGAGCTTATCAAGTTATCGATCTCAGTGACATGGTGGTTTTCTCATGCAGCAGCGCCTGAGGCCTTCAAGGTCACATGTGTTCAGCAGAGATTCCTAACCTTGGTCTTTTACACATGAAGATTTCCCCAGAGCCAATGAACTTATTTTCACTGTATCATGTGCTGCGGCAGCTGAAACCCCTCTGATAATTAATGATTTTTATTGTAGAGCTTAGGATAAACTGAAAACCTCATCCGTTCATTCATATACTGTATATATATATATATACACACATTTACTGATTATTTTTAAAATGGTTATTAAGTTTAAAACTATGCATTTATACTCCGACTGAAAATTATAATCTCTACTCCATTGTTTGATACAGAGAAGAGCGATGTAGCAAAAGATATCAGAAAAAGATGTTTATTTCTGTCACAAACCTCTTCCCAATCATCAGAATGGTTCAACAAAAATCTATAAACTCCCTTATCTGGGTTAAGAAGATCTATATGGACATAAAGGTTCAGGAAGCCAAACAAATCAATGTTGGTCGATGCATCTCTTAGTAAGATCACGCAATATTAAGTAAAATAATAACATGCAAAGATAGATAAACTATGTTAAATTAATCATAAGAACAAAGCCTTTAGTTTCATGCAGTGATGTTTTATAGAGAGCCTTATGGTATGAATAGAGGACAGTGTGTCTAAGCTGAGTGTATTTTTAGTGAGATGAAAAAGGAGAGGAGAGATTTGCTTGTAATCCTTTGATTCCAACAGTGGATGCACTGTGTGACATAAATTTACTGATCAAGTACCGCTGTGTTTGTACCTAATAGCAGGCCATTCTGTCTGCTGTAAAGAATTCATGAGACAAAGCTCAGAGCAGACGGTTCATCCCTCAATGTCAGAGATTCAGACACTGTGTATGTCAACCCTGAAACACGCTGAGCTTCTCCTAACTCCACACTGCCGGCTGACAAAGCCAAATCACAGTCACGCAGCTAGTGGAAAGAGCATCAGCGCCCAGGAGACTCCTCAGTATAAAACAAATATCGTCTTAGGCATACAAGCACCTGCCCCTAAGAACTAGTGTGTGAGTGCAGCCTTCCCAAGTGGTCAGTGCAACAACAACGCAGTTCTGTCAACCACTGAGCTCCCTGTGATATGGAAGTGTTGACAGGTAGTGCTCTAGTGGGACGTGCAAGCACAACACATGCGTGTGTTTTGCACAGACGCACACAGTCAGAGACGTACAGGACATGACGTGACAGACTACGAATTCCGGCGACAATGAGGGATCCTGAGCGCATCAATAATGCAGCACCTCTGACAACTACAGGAATAAAACTCCCTGCACCGTCTTACTCCATCATCCTTTATTTTTTTCTCACATTCTTTCTCCTCATGTTAGCAGCCTCTGGCTCAATACCCCCCCCCCCTTCCATTCATCCATCTCAACTCGCTTTCTTCTCTTATATGCAAGATCATTTCAGCGCTGTGTGGATCAAAGAGTGGGCAAAAATAAAACCGTAGCACTTGATGCTCATACAACATGAGAGCTCTTAAGGACTTAATGCTTTTTTGCAACCAAAAAAATCTGCTGAAGTTTAGAGTCTGAACTGTAAGTAATACAAACAGCAAAACACAAGCATGCCAGCTGAGAAAAATGTCATAACCAAAGAGCAGCGGTTCGTGCTGGCGCAATGGTTATCTGTTCGGTTGACACATGAAAGCAGTTGGAGACGGTGGAGTTTGTACGTACAGGCACAGAGAGCAGGGCCGGAGGCTTCCTAGATCTGGATGTCAGCGCAGTGCGTTGCTGTCACCAGCTGCCACACATTCCACTGACATATACGTCTATATAGTCTAATTAACTCTCTATGTGTGAATACTTGCCTTTTTTCCTGGTATTCTGCTGTTCCCTTCTGATGCCTGCACTGTGATATGATTTAAAGGAAGATTTGTATTTATTAATACCCCAGCCTTCGGTTGCATTCTTGCAAAGAAAAAGAGATTTTTTTATTTCAAATTTAGACTAGCGTTGTGCTAAGTTGCTCATTTATGAAACTTAAAGAACAACTAACCCATCGAGCAAATGCCAAGACCATTGGTTGGTTTTGTGTAAGAAAGAGTCCTTTGTGGCACTATGGAGGTGAAGGAGTGAACTCAAGACTTAGACTTTTAGACTTAGAAGTTTGGAAAGTTAGTCGGAAGCTTTTTCCTACAAGATAATATTTAATTTTATTTTACGCCCTTTTCCAGAAACCAGAAAAAGGACGTGAGAACCTTAAAGGAATAGTACACCCAAAACATGATTAGCCTTCATTTTCTACTCACCCCCATGCTGAACA
>NW_015151208.1:99315-102313 GCF_000732505.1 Cyprinodon variegatus
TGTTCAGCATGGGGGTGAGTAGAAAATGAAGGCTAATCATGTTTTGGGTGTACTATTCCTTTAAACACAGTAAGGACATGTTTATATTTCCCCTTGTCTAAACTAGGGAGGAATCTGCCTCTCTTCACACCTGCTTCAACTCTCTACATTTCTGCATAAAGAATGAAACAATGTTACTTTTATTTAGCTGAGAAAAAGCACAGTCTAATCTCATTTTTACAACACTTTATTGTAATTTTGTATGCACAGAGTGGACACAAAATTTCATTCTGTACAGCTCATTCCAAAAAAAAAATAATTAAAAACAATCCATTGGACTTTGATTCCAAGTTTGAAGACGTTTCACTTCCCATCCATCTTAAAACTTGGAAACAAAGTCCAATGGATTGTTTTTAATTTTCTTTTTTTGGAATCACTATGACCTGGATGACTGAGAACCTTCACCAGCAATTTTTACAGCTTTCATGACATTTCCATTTTTTAAATTACAGCAGCATGGGAGAAAAAAATTAGCAAAAAAAAAATGCATTGATATGGTCAGTGTGATGCAGAGTCTGTGACGTGATTTAGAGTTTTTTTCAACATTCATCAGTGTGATGGCGGTGGCGCTGATTGTATCAAAGATTACAAAAATACCCCAGGCAGAAAGCAAGGGAAAAAAAAAAGAATTATGGCTGCTTTTATAAAAAAAAAAAAAAAAAAAAGGAGGAGTGTGGGGAGCAGAAACATATGAGTGCATGGAAGTCTTCACCTAAACCAAAAACACTTCCTTTTAATCTATTATTAAGGAAAATGTGTAGGATGTAAGCCAGCTCATGTTTAACTCTGTTCAAGTCTAATACAATGACAATCAATAATCTCGTACTGTAATACATTTTCACTTTGATGAATACTTTTTAAGTATAAAACATGCATCATCATGGACCTTTCAAAACCACAACTTAAAACAAAAAATGGATTGATGCAGTCATACCAGTATATCCCAGTCCCTTCCCAGTTCCCAGACCTGAATATAACAAAACATCTGTGAGATTTAACCCTTTAAAACCTGGACCATAAAATAACATTCTTATTTTTAAATCATAATTAAACCTTCTGATAAATGAAAAAAAAATAAAATAAAAATAACAGCATAAATTTGTATAAATTAAATTAGATAATTTTGTATCATTCATGATACATTAGGCATTTCTGTAGAATCTGTTATAGATTTTTTGTTCACTACACACGTCTGATTGTGTGAGTCAGGGTATTCAAGGACAGAAATATTACACTGATAATGCAGAGGTCTTAAAAACTCATGTATCAAATGCGATACACTTGGCTTTAAAGGTTTAAATTTGGGTGCTTTATCTCGATATGTTTTTTATGTCCAAGATGCCTTCATCCAGGATCCAGATACTCACCTTTTATTTTTTGCATAAGGAAGCACTGCTGAATAATGCTGTGATTTAATGATTTTAATGCATACTATTACTATTTTAATGCATAACCCTTTATCTAATTTTTATTAGACTTTATTAGACTCATATTTTATAAATGCTACTGCTGTTAGTTTAAAAAATTGGCTGCTTAATTAGAAATTGCTGCACAGTCCCTGAATCAGAGTTAATCACATTCTATAGTCATGTAGGCTTTTTACCAGCTGCATTTGGCATCATTGTTTTGTTTTTGTCTGTTTAAGTTAGATTTCAAAAAAAGTGCTACTGCCTGAAAAAAAGATGTCAGTTTTTTTTTTATTTAGTTAGACTCAGTTCATGGCACTGTTTTGTTTTGTTTTTTTTGTTGTTGTTTTTATTCAATGTTTTTGTTTTTCTAATCTCATCACCTCAAGCCCAGAGGTTCTTACAAGCAAATTCTGCCTGAAATTCCATATGTGAATTAAAGCAAGATCAGCTCCCAAACTATATATTGGAAATACAATTGTTTATATTTGTGTGACAGAAAGGCATTGAGGAATATTTTTCAGGTGGAATCATTATTCTAAATGTCACCAAGTTGGATTTATAGGTGATTAAACAAAGAAAAAAATGAAAAAAATTCAGCCTCGCCAATTATTTTTCCAAAATGATCATTGCAAAACACCATGAAAGCCCATATGAAACTCTGGATGCACCCTCAGACTTTATAGGTCCACATCTTCACTATAAATCAAGCAAATTTGGACTGAATTAGTTAAAGCATGAAGTACAAAAATGCATTTTTTTACTCATAAAAGGGAATTTGGCCAGACAAATACGCTGATTTCCATTATTAGAGACCTTCTGCATAAGACAAAGCCTTTGTTCCTAAAATTTAGCCGTTGTTTCATTGAAATTTACCAATAATATCACCAAACTGAATAAAAAATAAGAATAACAGAGGCAGCTTATGTAATGCATGCCGGTTCCATCACCTGAAATGGTCGCACAATGACCTCTGACCCCTCCTTAGAAAGGTCTGAGCCTCTAGTTTCCAAAGATGGCAGCCAATAGGGGGTGGGGCTAAAAATGAATACCTGCTGCTGTTGTACTACTAATTTTAAATCTCATTATATTTGTTCACACAGTTATAATACAAAAAACATTTGTGGAAAAAATAAAAATCAAATAGGAAATTGTAAAGCCCCATTTGAAAGGCGTGTGGATAAAACCGTGTGACTGTGTTTTGGCCATTTCTATAAATAGATAAACATGAGCAGGTGTCAGTGGGGTCCTGTACATAGGCGGATCTATGGGGGTGGCAAATGCCACCCTAAATGACAGCCTTGCCACCCCTGCTGCCACCCAAGTTGGCGGTAGGGGTGGCGAGGCTTAAAAATTATGGATAATTTGAGAATTACGACCGCTAATTTCTAATGTCTGACTGCAGTGAATGCAGCACGAGATGACACGAGAGCGACTGAGACTGATTGTTTTGAAAACCAAATGGGGCAAAGCGAGGGATCCAGGGGTGATGGGGAGAGGAGACACGGGATGAAACAGGTAAAAACTGATTAACTATCGAGAAATTAAATCAT
>NW_015151208.1:104156-108500 GCF_000732505.1 Cyprinodon variegatus
TGTAAACAAATGCCATATGTTGCCACCCCTCAAAAATTCCTGCCCCCCTCGCCACCCCATAAATATTTTTCTAGATCCGCCCCTGGTCCTGTACCGTGCCGGCCAGGCTTAATCATTTGCCTTAAACTTAAAAAGATGACAAAAAAAATTGTTTCTTTTAGACAATCGTTTAATGTGTCTACAGAAAACCATAAAAAAGATGCAAATATAACCAAAATATTATTACCAGATTTGCTATTACAAAGTGGTTTGACACCAGCTAGAACTAAAATAAAGTCCTGGATAAGAGCACCTAGTAATCAAGTAACTGATGAATAAATATGATAGAATAAACCATTGATGTTGGGATCTGGAGGTCTGTCCACCTTTGTCCAGCAGAGGGCGCCCTAGGTCTCCTGGAGCTGAAGCTAACTACCACACCTGCGGCTCGTTTGCTCATCAGGAGACCAGCATTTAAGCAGTGGCACAGCAACACTCCAGTGCCAGAGTGTTAAGCCAGTTACGGTTAGCAAGCCTGAGCCAACCAACCTGTCTGATTCTCTGACTCCCCTGAAACCTGAACCAGAACCTAACTTGTTTTTGTCCTCTCTGCTTCCTAGGAAGAACCTGACTGAACCCTGAAACTCTGGAAGAGTTTCTCAGCTGAAACCAGCTTGTCTGATCTCAGAAGAACCTTGGAAAGTCAAACTATCAGAACCTGCCTGCCCACTCTCAAGAAGAGAACTGGAAAGTAACTCTGATCTGAACACTGCAAGGTCTAAAGTCAAGCCCTGCCTCTGCCAAGCCCTCTGTCTACCTTCTGCCTTTGGACCCTCCTGGTTCCCTCCCCCAGCCGCTCAGCCAAAATCACTGAACAGGTACAGACCTGCATTAACTCTACTAGCAACTGAATTTGGATCTCAGCTAACCGAACTGTCCCTCTCTGCAGTGTACCCTGTAGTGACCAGTCCTGGATCTGTTTCCAAACATCAGTACTTATTTTACATTGTGTTTCAATAAACTGTTGAACTTTTTCCTCTGAGTCCGTGTGTTCTGCATGTGGGTTAGAAACCTTGATCCCAACATGACAATTGATTCACGTGGCCAATGTAGAACACTTTACAAAATTATATTAAAAATGAAGGAAAGTAAATTGTTAGGATTGAAGGCCAACAAGTGAAAACAGGTTTTTAAAATGGAAAACGGGCCTTAGTTGCACAATGATGACAATCCAATGACAATGCTTTTGTTAGCATAACTTTGTAATGCTTGATTATAAAGAAATAACTTCTATAAAATTATAACATCAAATGTTTCAGACAGCAGATTTCTAATTTTCATTGCTTTTTTTGAAGAAATCAATATGCAAGTATTCAGAGGGGAGAAGAGCGTCACCTGAAGTAAGCAGCCAACTGGCAGGCTTATCCCTGCAGTCAGCATCCGATTAGTCAGACTGAGATAACAACACAAACAAGAACAATCATCCTATCTGGATCAGAAAGAATGACTTGGAGAAAAAATGTTCAACCCTCCAAAAAAAGAAAAGTTTATCTGAACAAATAAAGAAAACAATATTTTACCTTTTCAGAGGAGAGTTAACCAGTAATACTACCGGTAATAACAACCAGATATAACCCGTGTTTCTTCAACATCTTCATGCACAGTTGTTTAGTTTTTAACCCTCAGTGATGTTTCAGGCCTTGTTAAACATTTCTACATTTATGTGCTACTCAGATGCACCAAAATCCAGTCTTGATTGGAGTCTGCAGGTTCAGGGCTTGATTGGCCCTAAGCAGTGACAGGCTGATTAGAAACATGAAGGCCAGATATCTAGCAAACATATTTTGATTGAGGTTTTTGCAGCTTTTTAAAAGACAATATCACGCAAAACCAATACAAGTTAAAAAAAATAGCCACAACATTCTTATTGGCACCTCAGAGTTACAATAGGCCACCTTGATTCAGTTCAGTTCAGTTTGTTTCTATAGCACCAATTTACAACACAAGTCATCTCAAGGCACTTTACAATTCAACCAGATCATCCAGTCAAATGCATTCAAAGTTTCCTATCTAAGGAAAACCAGTTGATAGCATCAACTCATTGACTCGAAGGCAATCCTTCACATCTAGCGACAGTGGAGAGGAAAAACTCCCTTTGAACAGGAAGAAACCTCCAGCAGAACCAGGCTCAGTGTGAGCGGCCATCTGCTGAGGCCCACTGGGGTTCAAGGAGACAGAAGCAGACATAGAAAAAGAAGCATAGATACAAAAGGCCACTCTAAAAGGCGCCCTGACCAGGAAACACACAGCCAGGCAGACAAGCTCCGAGCCAGCTCCCATGTCAGAGGATGAAGAGAGCACATCCAGTTAGTCACAGTCAGAGAAACAGGACTAAAAACGGAAAAACAGGCCGATCTTGAATATTTATAAACAAAGGTGTTGACGGCAGCAGCACAGCTGATATTTCTCTCCACGATGGAGTCACAGAAATTCGGTTAGAAACGTGATTTTTGGTGCCATGGCTTCCAAATCTACATTCAGTTGAGCTTTCCATTTCACGGATGGAAATCCACGCCCTACCTCCCACACATGTTTTGGAGACAATAAAAATGTAAATAATGTTTCCTTTCCTCCCATACTGAACTGCAAACAGGAGGCCTAAAGCTTAATATCCTGGAATGTTACTTTAATGTATAGGTTTATCCTGCAAGTACTTAACTGCCACAAAGGCAAATTTGTGTGCATTAGTTTCTTCTGGGCCTTTTTTTTTTCAGTCCCTTTGGAATGGCTCAGGGACAGCCAACCATGCGACTGGTCTCAAACACTAATGATCCATATCTAACGGAATACTGTCCCTCCTTCTCTGAACAGTTCATTCCGACCACTATACGCCATATCTAAATTGATCTGACAAGCATGCACAGACACCAGCATCTACCCCCTCCAAAACACACACACAAACACACACCACAGACATCAACTCATCCATATAATGCTGACAGCCTGTATTGCTCTGCAGAAAGATATTACTTAGCTGTATTGCACTGCTTGCATTTGCAGTAAAGGAAAGCATATTACTCACAAATGCCATTTAGGTTTGAGACTGTGGCTGGCTGCTCCTCTCATGCAGCATGGAAATAGTTTCCCTCCCAGCCATATTTCTGCCACAGTGAGCCACATGACATCACACAACTTGACACAGCACCGTTTCAGTTCTTCAATCACAGTGTGACAAACTCTTTTTCAAGGTTTTGTTTTGTAAAACTACTGTTTTTGAGCGGGGAAACCTTAATTGGCGCCACTAAAGAGGCAGACGGGCTTAAAAAGCTGGAATATCAGTTCCGCTTTGAGGGTTATAGTGTGTTTCCCTTACATATATGCATTTGGGGGTGTGCACAAGGGTGTGGGGGGGTATTTGAACATGCTCCGAACCCTTAGCCTTTAGGAAATAGGTCTCACACATGATTCCACAATCTCTCCATCAAATGAATTACCACAAAGACTGATGAAGCATTGAGTAACAAAAAAATAAGAGAGAGCATGGTCCTCATAACAGGTGAAAATCAAATTAAATGTGTAAAATAAGCAGGACAGTCAGCACAAACTGTCTGCGTGTGTGCCTCATAAATAAGCATAAGGTGGAGGGTTGAGAGGAGTACTTAAATGCAGAGACTGAAGCTGAAGGTGGTTTCTTGCAGATTTAATTTAAAAGTAGGCAACAGGAGCAAAAATCCAAAAACTTAAATCCTCAAAAAACTGAAAACCAGGAATACTCACTAGAAGGGCAAAGAAATGATGACAAACCAGCAACAGTGACTGAGCAGGAGTTGCATGTCTGGGAGAGACAAACAAAGACCAGGCTAATTAGCAGATTGGGAGCAGGTGTGAACAGAGGAGTCTAGAAGGGAGCTAGGGAAAAGGAGACTGACACAGGAGGGCAACAGAAAGCAAGCAAAAAATACCTAAGAACTCAGAAACGATCAAAAATGAATAGAATAACACCAAATGGAAATAAATCCAATGAAATGTCAAAGAAACAGAACCAAAACCATGACAATATTTTTATGATTAAACCACGGATACCCCAATCCACCATTAGTCCACTATCAGACAATTTTGTTATTTTTATCTGTGTAAGGCTTTAATGTTATTTGAAGTACTTTTAAATACTTGTATTAGGTTTATTCAATGATGATTATAAAGTTAATGTGTGTGCAAATGAAACATTGAAGAAATAAGATGCTACATTCTGTCCTGTGATTCAATCAGGAGGGTCATTCTAGACTTGCCTTCAGCCAGAAGGCATTTACAGGGTCATAAACTTTTATGACCTGCCTCTCAGCCAGTTGGTCATTCTAGGGTCAT
>NW_015151208.1:108700-110479 GCF_000732505.1 Cyprinodon variegatus
TGGTGTGTCAGATTAATTTTTTGTCCCATATGAACTCACAATTTTTTGAAGCTAACAACTTGTATGTGAAGTTATTGGACAATAAGGTTTGTCATGATATTTTTTTATGATCAATTATGAATAAATTAAGTAGTAGGACCTCCAGCTACCTTGCTTACCTTGTTGCCAGCAGCAAAAACAATTAACTCCATAAAATAGGCTGAAACCAAACCGGTTTGCATGTCTTTTCCATTTAAATGCAATCATTGTATATTATATACAATAAACCCACTTATTGGGAATACAATTTATTTGTTCCTATGGACATGCAGCTTAACTCTCCCCACTTGGCATCTCTAAAAAACAGTCGTGAAAAATTCCTCTGGCTGCTGCAGAAAAAGCTTTTCTGTCCGTTTCTTTTTATGGCTTTTTTCTATCCCTCAATTTCCCCTTCTTCTACCTGCCATTCATTCTGTCACTGAAGTCCTGATGTCCCATTTTATTTCCTCAGGTTTTAGAAGTTTTCTTCTCAATCTTGTCTTGTTTATGTTCTGTTAACCTTCCACAAGCAAATCTAATGCCAGGCCTTTCTGGCAGCGTCCTGCACGGCTCCCCACTCTACACTTTCTAGGCAATATGACAATGTTTTCCTTGAGCCCTATTAGCGTCTCCTCACACCACTCACAGCCATGTAGCACACATGAGAGGGGGAGTAGGCAAGTGGAGGATTACAGGGGAGGCAGGGGTGGGTGGAGGTGCTGGATGGGACAGGGAACTGGCAGAGACGTTGGCCAGGAAGGGGGAAAGGTTGGAAAGGGATTAATGGAGACTGAAGAGGAGACACAGAAGCGTTGACGCTATGTTGGCAGGAGGGAGAGGATGCAAAGAGTTTGGGCTGGGAAGAGAGTTAAGAGGTGGGTGGGATGTGAGGGGGCTGGGAATTGTGGACGCTTCCAATATGGCTGTTTAGCAAACACAATTTGCATAGGACCAATGCGGATGAAGTTCTGTGACACACTTATTTGCATCCATTTGCATAAAATTAATCCCCCCTCCCAATATCTGCAGTGATTGTTTCTGGTGCAGAAAATAATTCAACAAAATAAACTGATGCATCCAAACAGAGCAAACATATTGACAGAGTATGGAGGAGGGAAGCGTTTTCCGCTGGCTTTGAGAGAATCTATGCGGCAGAGCATCCGTGGAAACCATCATTTAGAGATTGTTTAGAGGATTTGAATGTAAATAAAGATGTTCTTGTTTATTCAGGTTCCTCACACCTCCCACTTAACCAATTTATATTCACGGTGTTCTGATCTGTCTTTTCTGATGGATACTTATGGATTTAGTTTGCATGTAAACATCTCACAGTTTTTTTTATCGTCTTTTGATGTTTTAGCTTGTGTCTGATTTAATAACCTGTATAAGTATACAGCATTACCTTCAGCAGCTCATGTTAGGTATGGTAGCCAAATAATTTGACATTGGGACAAACTATTGCAAGTTCAATTTTTTTACCATTGTGGACTCACAGTTTTTTTTATTTTTTTGTTTTTTTTTTATTTTTTTATTCAACCTTTATTTAACGAGGAAGTCCCATTGAGATTCAGAATCTCTTTTTCAAGAGAGACCTGGCCAAGGTAGCAGCCAAACCACAGGAAGTTCATAGATATTTACAACATTTTTCATAATAAAAAAATAAAAAATAAAATCAGAGCAGCATGTTAAAACACATTGAGCATCTCAGGAAAAACAAGCACATACACTCACCGGCCACTTTATTAGGTCCAACTGCTCATT
>NW_015151208.1:113571-115122 GCF_000732505.1 Cyprinodon variegatus
AAAGGTACTGCAACCTATTCTGGTATTTGTCTATGCATCACTCCATGCTAAGTTACAGTTTTTTCTGAATGTGAAAAGTGAGAAGGGGGGCGCAAAACTCAATCTCGCCTAGGGCAACCAAAGGGCTAGAACCGGCCCTGCTCACAGAGAGGAGGTTACAGAGGTACGGTGGGAGTTTACCAAGTATTTATAGATAAAGAGATACCAGTGCTGTTTTCTATGAATTGTTAGTGATGTCCAACCAACTAGATCATAAAGAATGCAGTGATGAGTAAGGGACTTAGAGTTTGTAATGAATCGTATGATGCATGGTACACTGAGTCAATATGATGCAAGATGGAGGATGCAGCATGCATGTACAATATATCTCCATGATCAATCACAGACAAAAAAGTAGCTTCTACAAGTTTCTTCTTAGCACTAAAGGTAAAACAAGATTTGTTTCTGAAGTAAAAACCAAGCTTTACTTTAAGTTTCTTCACTAATGTATTGATATTTACTTTAAAAGAAAGAAAAGAACTACTAATATCCAGGCAAGACAGATATTCTTACTGGTTGCAGCAATATGTTTTTTTCCAAACAGTCATATCACTGACTAATCTTTTTTTCATGCTCTATGTTCTATAATTGTTATATCTTTAAAACCTGAACAGTCTTCTAGTAAAAATATGCTTTTTTCATATGTATGAATGCAAAATATATTGTTTCCTCAGAAAGTGTTTTTCTTATTTGTCAATAATATTTACAGTTAATGGCTTCAGCAATTCCCTTTCAGTCCGTCTGAGGTGACAAGCAGTGACTGGCCCTGCGCACCATCCTCAAATATTCTCAGAGATCTCTTATAATAAATGATAGATCAGCGCAGGAGGCAGACGAAACATTACTCATTAGATTTTATGACCCTAAAACTAAAGGCCAAATTCATAAACATTATTTTCTACAAGTAGTAAATTGTCCATGAAATTTAATAGAACTACACTAGAATATCTTACATGTCCAACTATCAACAATGTGAATGTCAATTTTATTTAAATAGCACATTCAACAACCACACAAGTGCTTAAAAAGTCCTTCAGATTAAAATCAATACAAACAAAAATGCAGTGCATTCAAAAAGAAATTATAAGACAGCTATATAAACAATAAATACAAAACGGGTGGAAAACAAAGACAGCTAAAATATTAAAACAAGTCGCACTGGTTCCCCTCAGGGCTGTGTTCTTTCTCCTCTGCTCTTCTCCCTGTACACCAACAGCTGCACCTCCAGTCATCAGTCTGTCAGGCTCCTGAAGTTCGCGGACGACACCACTCTCATCGGACTGATCTCCGATGGAGACGAGTCCGCCTACAGGTGGGAGGCTGACCATCTGGTGACCTGGTGCAGGGAGAACAACCTGGAGCTCAACGCTCTAAAAACAGTGGAGTTGGTTGTGGACTTCAGAAAGAGCGCAGCCCCTGCTACCACCATCCCCCTCTGTGACTCCACCATTGACACTGTGGATTCTTTCCGCTTCCTGGGAACCATCATCTCTCAGGACCTAAAGTGGGAGC
>NW_015151208.1:117297-118607 GCF_000732505.1 Cyprinodon variegatus
TGCAAACCTATTTGGCAATAAACTTGATTCTGATTCTGATTAAAAGCCAGTGTTAAAAATTTCTATCGCTGTCAACAAAAAGTGTAACTGCGGCAAGCAGAACATCATTAGTAAGGATGGATAGGTGTGACACGGTCATAATACTGAAGATACATGACAAACAATATCAACCAAAACCAAGAGTGGAAACTACCGATACAAAAAAAAATAAATGAAAAATACACACATGGATTGAGATGAAGAACAAATTAAGCTGGTAAATATTTGTGCAAAAAAAAAAAAAAAACTAAGTTCAAACATATGAAGATATTTAAAAAGAACCACTGCATAAATATAGCAGTTTATTATATAATCTAATATAATTCTAGTAGCTGAAAGACATAGATTTGTAGAAATGATAAAAATCTCTAAGGTTTGCACATAAACAATATCAGCTTGTAATGGTTTCACCACTCAGTGCTGGAAAATACTAAGAACATCGTTACCTGTTGGCATGAACACAAACAACGAAATGAATAACATGCAGTTATGCATTGTAGTTTTAAACAACAGGGATCAGCCTTGCTGTATATATGGAGTGATGTCAGCATGCAAATAGCTCCTATAGCCAATATTCCACATTAACAATAAGAAACAGAGAATAGCCTATTGGGTCAGAAAATTGATTTCATTGATTTGATCCCAAAGTAATTCTTTTGCCATGCATGGTTTGTTTCAGAGAATCTCAACAGGGTGAGGCTTAGAATGAAGTGGAGCATTTAACGGTAAAGGAACCAGACATTTCCCTGTGGAGCTGATTGACAACGAGGCTTAAACAGAGCAAATACGGGGCTTACTCTCACCAGGCAGCTTAAAAACAACTCTAAATGACTCTAAGTGGCTTCTAATGTTGCTCCATAAGTACACAGCTACTCTCACTGTAACACAGGACAAGTTTCAAACTTGAGGTTTTATGTAACACCAAAAACAGCTTTTAGCAGTAAAAAAAATTACATGTACTGTATTTACAAAGACTCTAAACAGTGTGATATACCTTTGAATGATCTCTTCTTTGCATCCATACTTCTAAATATTACCCTTTATAATTTGATTGTCACCAAATGAGAAAAGAAAGCCCATTAGTCTATAATTGAGTACGAGTGCAGATCTGAAGATCTCAGCTATCACAGGTCAGCAGAAACATCGTAAACAAACGTTGCATCATGATCTGTTAAAGGAAAAATCCGGTCAGCAAGGAATGATCAATGGATCATTATCTATACCTAAAACTAAAACGTTCGCAGTGATTTGACGAATTTAGCATTAATCAG
>NW_015151208.1:119645-123256 GCF_000732505.1 Cyprinodon variegatus
CAGGTAACGTCTTCCTATGGGCAACGACTTGAAGGCAAAAACTAAACTGTTCATAATTTGTTCCTTATGGTACGTCAGCACATCATGATGACGTCATACTCGTGCCGCTTTGTTTAAAAAAAATATAACATAAAATATATAACCATAAAGAATAAATTATAAACAGTTTAGTTTTTGCCTTCAAGTCGTTGCCCATAGGAAGACGTTACTGGATATAACCTAACGGAATATCTTTAGAACGGCTCCAAATGACACTAAACTCATATGAGTGAGTAGAACATGATGGAATAACGGAAAATCAAGGCACCAATGGAAAAAAAAAACAGTGTTCCCCTTTAAAAACACTGATCATTTATTGAACAGTATGTAATCATTTTATATCTTAAGTACTTTCAGAAGTTTGTATTCTGAATGTGAGCGGATTTTTCCTTTAATAGCTTACAAAGCTTGAGTCAGTCCAAGCTAAAATCAAATTCAAAAGCTGTAGCAGGACTCTGAATCTGCTTTACACACACACTGTCCAAATTGGACCATATTTGTGTTGGGATCTGGAGATCTGCCACCTGTCTCCAGCAGAGAGCGCTGTGGGTCTCCCGGGCTGGGAGCCTCCAGCACACCTGAGGATCATCAGCCCATCAGGAGACCTCCTACATAAGCAGCAGCCAGACCTGTCCTCAGCACCGGAGTGTTGACCAGTTTTGGTTAGCAGAACCTGAGCCTCAGTTAACTTTGAGAATCTCTGTCTGCTCTAGAGAGTAACTAGATCCTAACCAGCCTTTGTCTTCTCTGCTCACAGGAAAGTCCGACTGAAGTCTGTAGCTCTGGAGGAGCTTTTGCTTGGAAACCTCCCTGCCTGCCCAAGGAAGCCAAACCTGAAGACCCCAGCCAGCTCTCAAGGGAGAGCTAGGACATCAACTCAAGGTCTGAACCTCATTAGCCTGAAGCTAGACGCTGCTGCTGCTGAGCTCTCTGCTGAACCCACAGTCTCTGGACCTAACCGGTTACCTCTCCATTGATCAGTCTGAACCTCATCAAGGTACAAATCAGAATCAAACCCCTGTCAAGTCATCACCGCTGCCTGGCTAACCAAACTATTCATCTCTGCAGATTACTCAGTAATTCCAGTCCCGGACCAGTACCAGAAACCTGCTCATTTATATTCTTGTGTGCTTCTCAATAATAAACTGTTAAACTTTTACTCCGTTTCCTGTGGTGTTCTGCATGTGGGTTTATACTTGGAGACCCATCATGACAATTTGTTAATTTTTTTTAAGGACAAACGGGAAGAAAAATCTAGAATTTTAGCAAAAAGTGATTCCACAATTTAATAAATCTGGGTCAGCTGTAGGGCTGCAACTATCAATTAATTTGTAAATCGATTAATCTGTTGATAATTTTTTTGATTAATAACCGGATAGCCAAAGGTTAGTCAAAAACTATGTTTTACAGAATTAAAACGGGTGAAACTAAAACTTTTCCACTTGAGAAGTTCTGGATACAAGATATTGATGCAATAAAAAGATTTTGTTTTTAGCCTACTATAAATGCAAAATGTTTATATTTATTCTTTTTACATATTTTTGATATAATTACTCCTCTAGGTGGGTCGCTCGGTCAGCAAAATAAAATTTATATTTTTAATACCACTTGAAAATAAAGGTTATTTTTCCTTTTTGAGGGTCTATTACGTTAAAATTGTACTTTTCAGTGATTTTGTTAAAATATTTGCAGAAAACATGACCTGTATATAAAATGGTTTGTTGGCTCCACTTATCCAACAATAAATAGTGTTTTCTATATTATTTATTGCATATAAAGATTGACCAAATAGCATCATTTACATTTTCAATGTAATTTTTACTGTACAATTTCAATGAATGAAAATTATCCTCAGATAAAAAAGTTAAATATACATTAACTTTACATTAAAAATCATCCTCTTAAAATAATATCAGCTTATTTAAAAAAAACAAAAAAAAAAACGATTTATCTACGGTATGTACACATAAAAAAAAAATTGGATTTTGAAAATGTATTCCTATAAATGTAAACAAAGAACAGAATCTTTTAATGCTGGCGCTGAGAATTTATTTTTCATTCATATATACATATAATGACAATAATGGTCAATGTATTCATGCTTTGTTTCGCAGTTTAATCCTGAAAGATCAGGGAGAACGCAAAGATAATTGATTTTACTGCAGGATTTTTTTGTCTAGATTATGTTTTCTATTTTTTTCGGGGCCCCCCTTAGTCAAGGGCCCTTGGAATCTTCCTAACTTTTCACCCCCATACAGCACCCCTGTGTATATGTATTGGTTACAATTTTAAAAATCAGACTCACATGCCAAAGAGAAATGCTTCTCTATGTTGGCAAATTCAAGCAAGTTCAATATGAGGAAAAAGGAAAATAACATGAAAGATTCCTTCACTAATCATTTTATCCTGCAATCAATTTAAGCTACAGAGCATGAAATAATGCAGATCCTTCTCTGAGACTAGCTGAGCATCGATCCGATGCATTTGGATTGTTTTCCGTTCATAGTCCTGTGCATCTTTCCATCTGTGACAGAAGCTGGTTTAAGCGTATGCCTCTAACTGCGTGAGCTAATCTGCGTTTGGCCACCAGCCGCAGCACTAGTTATCAGGGGAGAAGAGAAGCCAATTGATCAGAAAAAAAGCTGCAATTGGAATCTAAATAGGTCCTGAAGCATTGATCCTGTCCAGTTCTCAGCCTCTAGCTTCTGTAAATGTGAGTTTGCTGAAAGCCAGTAAGCTCACAATTACAACACCCCCTCCTTTTCTCAACAAGGCTTTCGGTATCAATAATCACTCAAGTTTAACTTTCCCACTTTAACTGTGAGTAACCTGGATGATTGACTAAAACACAAAAGATTTTTTTTAATAATACGCTGCTTTCAATTTCTGCTTCCAGTCTGCCAACAGTTCTGTAAAATGAACATAGGGAAAACAAATGTTAAAATGTTTTGCAGATACAAACAATGGAACAAATTATTTAAAAGAAAAGAAAAACCCTGTAGAGTCACCGCTGCCTTGAGCACAGGTGAAAGAATGGTGCTTAAGAGCAAACACACTCCAACAGAAGCACACCTTCTCATACAAACAGCCTCCGCCACCGAGATAAGGGCTAAATTATGGAATCAACAAGTCCCCTGGTGAGAGCCGTGTTATGTAGGCAGAATGCAGCAAGTAGCAAACAGTCTGTTATAGTGAGGTGTTGTGAAAGCTGCAGTGGGGATATTGCACCATATTTACATATGTGTTTTACATGCAGACATAGACTAAGAGGATGACCCATAAAAAAGGGCTGCTTGGTTCCCATGTGAAGGTTTGAAGTAAATCAGTAACCATATGGTTTGCTGATCCATCAGACATCTGTCCTATTCACTAAAATCACAGGTCGGTTATGGAAGTATATGAATAAACTGAACTCCTCTGATAATATATAAAGTCATAATGAAGAGAAAGACAGTCATGTTGAATTTTTTTTTATTAGGATGACTAAAGCTCAATACTACAGAAGAGGATTAGGGCCACTGGAAAAAAAAAAAAGGATAACTGATTTTTAAATTTAATTTCAGTTTAATAGG
>NW_015151208.1:125561-128027 GCF_000732505.1 Cyprinodon variegatus
GAACAGGTACTGACCTGAACACTCTCAACCTGCAAAATACCTGGACCTCCACTAATCTCTCTGTCCTCCTCAGCAGTGAACCCACTCGTGACCAGTCAAGTCCCCTCTTGGATCTGATCAAACTTTGTACATTTATTGTAAATAAATCTTTGAATTTTTCTTCTGCCTCCGATTGTTCTGCAGGTGGGTTAGACACATTAATCCGAACATGACATAACAGACATATTTAGACTATATTTTGTTAGATAGGCACAGATTTACTTTCTTTCTTAGTCGCTGGTAATTTCAAATGCAAACCTTTTCAAAGTGGAAAAAAGTAATAATTCCTCATTCATCAGAGCCGATGATGCTTCAAACATTGATAAACAGCATCTAGTGTGTGCAGCGCATATAGAAGTTTTACAAATGTAGCAAGAAATGCTGCAATACACCCTGATTTTCACGTCAAGCATAAAAAACAGAGCATGCATAATTTTGCATAGGACCAATACATCAGACCAATAGTGTCCCCACCAAAGTCGAAATCAAACCTACTGTTAGGTTAAAAAAATGTAGGTTCGTAAAAGAGAAACTGAGTCCACACAGGAAAGAGATTCAAACAGCTCCTGCAGGAGTGGAAAGAGCCCAACCCAACTTTCCAACTCTTTCTGCGTCCCCCCTCCTGCAGTCCTCTTTTATTAACAGAACATAACACATGGTTACAAAATAGAGTATTGTTCTGACAGAACAATTGATCAGGTCATAAGACAGGATACTCCACCAGCTGTAATCACAAGGCAGGGTGGTCTTCTGACTGAATCACAAGATAGAGTGGAGCATCTCCTTGCTCCAATGTTTCATAAGCACACACACATTCATTTTATAATCATTATTGAATAAACCTAACACCTACGCCCTTGACTTACCAACTTTTTATGTAGGGGTTGTCATAACAATGAAAAGTATCTCCAGAACAGCAGGTATTTAAAGGACAACTGGCTTAAAAGTGCTTTATCAACCAAATAAAAAGAAGAACTAACAGCAATGAAGCATTAAGTAGAGCAGGACTTTGCATGTGTGTGCGTCGGGGTGCCTATCTCATAGCCTCAGCAGGAGAACTGCTTAAGCCTTAATGAGGCTGCTAATTAGTGTGTTTTAAAATATACATCCCATAATTGTGCACTTTACTGCATACAACCATTTCTGCAAACCCAAACATTGCAATCAAACAGCAAGAAGAAAAGGCGGATAAACAGCAGCGTAGGGATGTGTTACACATTTGACGGACATCCTCTCTCTGGAGAAGCATAGGTGTGTGAATAGGAAAGGGATGTCAGTGAGGAGTGTACTGTACTGTTTGAATCTGTTGCATCTGACTGAGTTGAAGAATGCAAACCAGCGGGAAAGATGTTGCTGGAGGCATTTCCCGGTGTGATGTAAGCTAACATTCATGTACATGAAGAGAGACAAGCTGCAAGTGAAGACAGTTCTGAGCCCCATGCCATTTCTGCTCTCCACCATCTGTTTGCACACACTAATCACACCTACTGCTGCTGTCAGGCTCTTGTCAGGCTGAAATGTGCGTTTTAGTAACGTGTAGAGTAACATCCACCTGGTTCTCTCAAATGATATCTGGGCCCTTTGAAACTACACATGAGGTTTGTAATGGGTCCATGTGGTTCCCCCGGTCATGGTAAAAATACATAACGAAAAACACAATTCAGTTTCGGTCAGAAACTATAAAACCTTAGCACTGAAGGTTTAAGGTTTTGTCTGACATAAGCAGCAATGCTACATCTGTTGTCTTGTAGACAGAGCCAAGCCCAACAGCTTTTCATAGACAGTGATGCATCAACTAAAGCTGGATTCATACCAGATACACCAGCTTGGATCCACAACACAATCTCCAAGTGTTCAAACAAGAAGACAACAAAACGGTCTGATGGGAATGTCTGATATGTAAACATCACACATGCCAACAATCAAAATCAGTTTGACTTTATTGTTTGTTTCTGGATGTTTAATGTTGCAGAAATTATAGAGACACTTTCAGAAAACAGGAACTAATCGATTTTATTTATCTAGGAATAAAATTATACCTTTTTCAGTTAAAAGAAAGATGAAGTTGATGATGCTTTAAAAACATTTATATCACTTGATTTTTGCCTTAAATGTTTACAGTGGTAAAGTTTTTTAAAGAACATCGAAGACTTGCATATTTTTTTTATTGAGAAGAAAGTAATTCATAAAATATTTTTGCAAAAAGAAACTTTGAAAAACCTGTTCTATTCAGTTCTCCTGAGTCGATGCGTCTTCAGCAGTTCCACCTGCATGACTGTTAAGGTAAGACTCTCCTAGTTTTAGAAAAAAACTAGGGCCAGAGAGAGATTTGTGTTTTTCTCTATGAAAAATAACTTAAAGGAAGTAGTACACCCAAAACATGATTAGCCTTCATTTTCTACTCACCCCCATGCTGAACAACACTCT
>NW_015151208.1:129924-130929 GCF_000732505.1 Cyprinodon variegatus
TTGGATTCGAAAATAATACTTTTTTAAAATATTAGAGTAAGTATAAAATAAGCAATGACTACACTATAGATCACTGTAGTGCCACCAAACTTGCAGCACACATAGATAACCTCATCTAGTTCAGACTACAACTCTTACTTTGGGAATATGTGCTAAACTCTATGTTTTGAGATAATTATCAATAACTACACTATTATGAAACTACTTTGTTATATTTTTGGGGATTTTTTTATTGGATAAATAATCAATAACTCAACCATTATGAACTGTACCTTCACTAAAATCACTGTACACATCATTCACACCCTCCTGGTGATACTACAACTGTTATTATATCAATGAAACACCTTTTCATATTTTTGGGGCCAGCAGTTCTCTGCACATCTCATGTAGAAGGGCTGGTCATATCACAGGATATTTGCATTGCAATAGACACAGTTAGCAAGGTAGAGTGAATACACAGACTGGAAGAGGGGAGGGAGGCTTGCAGGAAAACTGGAATTCTCTGGACTTCGAGTGTTAAAGAACCATTGTTTCACTTCTATTTTAGGTTTTTAAAAAAAGATAAAATATCAAGAAAAAGGGATGAATGCATTGATGTGAGTTAAAGGTAAAGTAGAAAAGCACTTAGCCCTCATTAATTTGATTTAATATCAATATTTGATCTGAGTTATGTCAAATATTTTTGTGAAAATAAACTATAAATATTTGATTGAATTTGATTGATGCAATTATTTTAAGAGAAAATAATGAAACCAAAACCTTTCATTCTATCTTTATTTTCCTTATTGTAATCAATTCTATTCTTACTTATTTATAGCCATTTTTAAAGGTCCATGGGCCACTTGTGGTTCCAGAGCCGCAGGTTTCAGACCTCTCTTATTGTTACTTTACAAGAGATGCCTGATATGTGGTGTCCAGAAAAAGTGGCTGAAAATTTTAATTTTATTTGAAAGTCTTGCTTTAGCATTTAATGCTCTCCTTGTACAATTTACCAGTTCAATA
>NW_015151208.1:131187-134960 GCF_000732505.1 Cyprinodon variegatus
TCTCAACAGTTTGGCTTCTCAACACAACATTAGTAATATATATATATATATATATATATATATATATATATATATATATATATATATATATATATATATATATATATATATATATAAATTAATCAATAAAACAAATATACAAGCCAAAGGAGCTACTGAACTAAAGTTTTGTTGAGCAACACTTTGAGGCAGTAATCCCTCACATCGGGTGTTTTCTGTAAAGTTCAGAAAAATTTTAAGTCAGACTTTTGCGCCTGTTGACGGGTTTGTTGGTTCACTGGTTGGTTCACATAATTATTTTTCAAATAAAAATGAATCATCTATATTTCATTTTAAAAAATTATTATTTGGTAAATGTGTATTTATTATTCATTTTTTTAATTTATGTGTTATCTGACTTACTAATGTGAATTTAAAAATTTTCTTTAGTGGGACGGTAAGAAAAGCACACTGCATGTCTTTCTATGTCTGTGTGACAGACTGAACAAAGCCTGGTGTTATATTCAAAGTTGAGTTCTTGTTTTTTTGTTTTTTGTTTTTTAAGCCTAACCCACTATAAAACTACCCTAAAACTCACTTCTTAACTGTCTACTTTGCTGCTTGATTTGAATAATGTCTGATATCTCTCCTGAATCTTCTTGTACAATTTACAAGTTCAATATAAGTTAACAAATTGACACACGGGATGAAGAACCGTACAAATACTCAGTCTACAGGTCAGAGTAACCAATTCACCCAATAGTCCTGTCTTTGCACTGTGGGAGGAAGAGGGAGTGTGCTGTGAGAACCCAGGGTGTGCACCAGAAAAATGCAGATGGTCCAAGAACGGGGATCTCTAAAGTCAACTGTTTACCCTGGATTTCATTAAAGGGTATATTTTTCCCCACACTTATAATTGTGAAGTATTGTCTGTTAGTCTTCAATAAAAAAAAATTCAAAGTTAACTTGACATTTGTTGTTATGTGGAAACAGACTAATGTTGAACAGGTATAAATAATTCGGCAAAGCACAAAAACAACCCATAATAATCAGTCTATTTTATTCTTTATTGATGTATAAAACAAATATCTGCACAGCACAAAGAGCTGAGGCAGTTTATTGTTATGTTGTAGATACAATCATGAGTCCAAAGGGACAAATTTTTAAATTAGTTGTTTCAGTAAGAAACTTAATATGACAAAAATCCCAGGTCTGAAGTCCATTGTCAGTTCAGGACCAAGGACAGCTCCACTGTTGCTGCTCATTCCACTTATCCCACTTTAGAGATTCAAAACCCGGCTCTTCTAGTAAAGCTATGCATGTTTTAGATGTTGCCCTGCTGCCTGTCACACACCCGACTCAATTAAATGAGTGATTAACAGACTTTTGCAACAATTGATGGCTGCTGAGGACATCATGCAGTCATTTTGATCAGGTGTGCAGGAAGAGAGACATCTAATAAATGGAAGTCTCTTCTGAACATAGCCAGTCCAGACTCTGCTAATGCTGCAAATGGGGCATGAAGGACTTTTTTTCTTTCTAGAAAAAAGAATTGCAAATTTAGTTTTGGTTCCACTAAAAACGCAGTGCTATAATCTGTCGGCATAGCATAATTCTTTTAAAAACATTGTTATTTAATTGATATTGTGCTGTAGGTTATAGCAAATAGTAAGTGCAGCTAAACTACTTATTAGGTATTGTGCACATACAATTACAAAAACAAAACTAGTTTAGCATCAGTAAATGATAATGTCATCATTATGATAAAATAGTGACATGAAATATAAACTTTCACAAACAGCTCAAATAGCTTTAGAATAAGCCAATTCTAATATTTTACTAGCACAAACTGAGATGTTCAGGTTGCTTTTGTTTTACTGGAAAACTCGACATAAAACAGAACAGTGCAAAAAGTGTAAATAATCGTTAAGACACTTTGTAAAATGTTGTTGTGCCATATGCCATAATCATACTTTTTGGAAATTGGGAACCGGTGTCCATATTTCATCTTGACACGATGGTGTGGAATTAGCTGTGGAATCTCTGCGATAACCCCCCTTTTAGCCAAGGCCTCCACAGGCAAGTCACATGGAAAGTCACAGACGCTAAAGAATGGACTGCATGCTACGCTATTCTACAGGAATATGTGTTGAGCTGTTGCTAAAGCTTGGGCAAGCTTTATTTCACTAAGAGTTTAAACAATTATATAACATTAGTCTTCATATGTTCCTCAGATGCTCATTACATTTCCATTAGCAAGTATGACCAAGAGTCATTTAGTGGAATCCTGATGTCTATTCGCTGCTAGCTATTTCAAAGAGGGTAAAGAATCATTTAACTAAAGGTTTTTGGTTCTTGATTAAGCAAATCATTCAATAAAATAATTTGGCCAAATAATGTTTTATCCACCTCATGGATTTGCATTGTGAATTGGTCTGAAAACATTCCAATTTCTTTAAAATTAGTGAAAAGCTAATTTGATCATATCCCATGTTCTTCCAGATAAACTTTGGCTTCAAACACAAAATCCATCTTAAACTGTAATATGGTTTTCAACCATTCCTCTTCCTTTTTGTACATAGTAGTTCAGTTTAGTTTAGTTGAGTTTTACTATTCTTAGTTGAAAGTGTTAAACTGAAATATGTTTGACTTGGAGCCGAATGATTTTTGTTGAACAGAAGTTGTGGTGAATTTATGCAGAATTAACTGTTTGACCATGATTAGTGCTCGAATCACTCTTTCATCTATTGTTTTGACACACAGTTAGTAGGACTGTGTGTCATAAACAATATATAACAGCTGAAATAATATCTGATTAAATAAGATATTTTACCCCCCCTGCCAGGGAGAGCAATAAACATCTTAAATCAGAAATATTAATTCGAGCTGGCTGGGAATAGAAAAGAACATAAAATCACAACAATGTAAATATTTTACCTCATAGTGAAAAGCAGCAACATTCATCTGAAGACTGAAATTATGGCTTATTTACTAATAAGGATTACCATCATTCAATTGAATGTGTAAATGCATGTAAGTCATGCATAAAAGCTTATTCAAGCAAATTAGTGAGGTCATTCACTAAGGAGAGTCTGATAAAAGACTCTTAAAAAGTGGATGACTGACAGAACTGCAACAGAGGTGCTTTATTCTCTGAATCATCCTCTGAAGCACACGCACTCCTTTATACATGTAATCACACACATGCACAAGCCCGAGGTCTGCTGCACTCTTCCACTTTGCTGAAACTGTAGTGGTATGCCCTTTCTGTGTGGCGCACTGCCAGCCACTCACAGCACATTACCAGCGTGCGACCCCTAGCCATTGAAAAAAGGGAAGCATTTAACCCCCAGGCCTGTTCCACTGATGCCTCCTCCTGCATTCACTTTCCCTTTTGAATGTGGCCTGCAGAGCATTGTTTGTGTTGAAAATTGGGGAGGACTTGTGCAGTTTGCCTCTATAAGGAAATCACTGGGCTTCAGACCAAACTCTTTTTTTGTTTTACCACATATGCATTTTGTTAATCTCTTTGTTTTCTTTCATATGTGGCTTTCCATTTCTAGACTGGGAACAGCACTGGGATTCATACCTGCTGTTGAATCAGACACAACATCAATCTACAGCACTGACATTTAATCAGGAGCCGGGGGAAAATTGAGATACACACAAATGGAAACCATTGCTTGCACAACTACGCCTTGGTTATGAGGAAGTTCATACCACACAAACATTTTCACATGTTCTATCTGCACATACACTTATCGGCCACTTTATTAGGTACCCCATGCTAGTAA